>NC_134359.1:130035732-130135732 GCF_048569485.1 Anomaloglossus baeobatrachus | reverse complement strand
TGAACTCCTCCCTCTTGTGTTCTGGACAGCCCAGGGGGAGCGTCCACGTCACAGCAGACGCCCACTGTAACGTATGGCAAGGGGTCGGAGCCCGACTATCAGAGTCTATGCACAGGGGCTGCCATAAAGGAAGGAGTTAATGTCGTTACACACACGGCAAATCCAGCATGGCAGCCCCCAGTGCCTCCAGTAAAATAAGAATTACATAACAACTAAATAAGCTGCGATTTTCATTTTGTATTAGAAATACTTGATTTCATAATCACTATTTTTAATACAAAAATAAAAAACCACGATACCTTCCCTTTAACAGCAATTTGGCAAAAAAAAAAAATGCATCAAGCTCGGTTGCATGGCATGTATTGCAAGTTCACCCATAGAAGAATTTAATTGAGTATTCAGTGATTTTTCAAGAAAACACAATGTGAATGAATGGTATCTGAATTACAGGATAAAATTTATGTTTGTAACATTTATTTTTCCAATGTAGCAATACAATCAATTATTTATAACCTTAGAGGACCTGAGTAATGATTTTTTTTAATCTGTCTTTAAGGCTTATGGCAATTCAGGGTAGTTTACTGGACGTTTATCATATTTCATCAGATTTTTTTAATACGTCCAAGTATATACATGCTGCCAAACCTGGCAACAAAATTGTAATCCAGCATTTATATTCTGCGCACACGTTCTATATAATGCAGGAGCAACTATATGTTTTACTATTCTACACTTTCTATTATGTTTTCCCATTTTTCTTCTCCTGAAATACCTCTGGAAATACATCTTTTAGTGCACATAGAAATCACATAAATTAGGAAAAATGCGTCTCTGAATGTTATGCTTCAGGCTATTTTGCAGATTGTTTACTCTGAGAGAGCAAAAAATATTCAATTTGTTAACTCTTTGAATCAACTACAAGTTGTGTTTATGGTGGTGTTACTCAAACATAAGTATGGTCGGAAATAGAAATGAGCCTATTGTTTCGAACAACACCGGTCCATGGTCCAGGTCAGTGCTTTCTGGCCATGTATTGGAGCTCCACAAATCTCCTTAATCTCTTGGACCTCAGGCACGGCTTATGATTGGCCAGGCTCGTGATACTTCACCTTTGTGCCACACGCTGTACATATGATGGCACCCCAAGCCTACAAACTAGATCCTCTGGAAATTCCCACAGCTGCTGTCCATGGCCAAGATCACTAAGTTAGACCATGGACCAGGATTGCGCCAAGTGATCCTCTCATCCAAGTGTCGGTGCAATGGGCAAGTTCCGGGGCCCTGAACAGCTGGGTGGGCCTACTCACTGTTGGCAGGTCACCACCTTTTCTGCGGCTCCTGGGTAGATTCCCAAAGACTACAGTGCTCAGGCTGGCAGCTACACTTTTTTGGCTGCCAGCCCTTTAAACCCGCCAAGCACATGCCCGCAGCATTCACTGCTGAATGCACTGTGCACATGCACTTCAGGAAGGGGTTCATCTGTGGGCAGAGTTACTGTACAATGCGCTCGCATTCCACAGATGTCAAAGCACCAGCATCACCCAGGGCTGCCTGCATGTTGTCCTGCCTCCATCACAGTGTCCCCCAGCACTACCTGCATTGTGCTCCAATGTCCAGTCCCAGCATCCCCCAGCGCTGCCTGCATGTGCTCCCAAGGGCCTCAGTATTGTGTATACCCCCACTGGTCACAATAATGTGTATGCCCCCTACTGGCCCCACTATTATGCATACCCCCTCACTGACACCATTGTTGTGTATGCCCCCATTGGCAAAAGTAATGTATATGCCCCCACTGGCCACTGGCCCTAGAAATATGTATGCCCCCCCCACTGTCTCCAGTGATGTATATGCCCTCCCAGTGATGTCTATGTCCCCCAGTGATTTATTTGCCCCCAGCCCCTTCTGTGATGGATATGCTACAGCACCCATGTCTCCTCTTATGTATATATAGCAATCTCAGTGTGCCCTTTGCAGCCTTGTCTTATAGCAGTGGCGCGGACAGGCTGACACACAAACAGAACTAAAGGCGCAGTGCAGGCCTAGCAAGTCCCTGCTAGCATACACATCACAGTGCACTGTGTGTGGCTATGTCTATTATAGGGTTGGCCATCATGCAGCGCATCCTGCACAGCCACATGCCAGTGAGGAGCGGGACAAGGAAAAGTGGGGGAGGTGAGTGAGGGTTAAAAATATCTCCTATGTGTCTGTGTGTGCGTGTTTGATGTATATTTATGTATGTCAGTGTATATAGTTGTGTTTTTGTGAATTTGTCTTTAAATATGTGTATATATATGTGCTCGGATCCGGGGTGGTTGTGGCTCGAGGGGTCCAGACCCGGGCTCGGCAAACACTCCGATCCTTGAAAGGGGATTATTTACAAGGGAGAAGTGTGTGACGCCACCTGCGGGTTGCGGTAATGGGAGTACCGCCACTGCTGGAAGGAGTACCGGGGCAGATGGTGTGGGGCAGCAAGGTGTCAGTCCCTCCGCAGGTAGGGAAGGCCCCGACCTCTGGGATGTTGGTGAATATTTGTAAGCACAGGGTGCAGGGGACCAGGGTACTCACTGTGGGTAGTCATGGTGCTGGATGAGGATTATAAATTAGACACTCACACTGAAGGTAAACCAAACTCTCTGTGCATCTCAGTCACTACGGGGAGCCCGTCCAGGTGTCCGCTCCCACCGGTATCACTTGATAATCCGGAGCCCACCTCTGTGTACAATTTAGTTGTCTGTTGTGGCCCTTTGGCTTGATGCTGTTAGGGCCTCGCTCACTATGTCTAGTGTAGCTGTGCTCTTGATGGCTGACACTTGGGATTTCAGTGGGCTGCTTTACTGGAAAACCCTATCCCCTGCGTTTTGCTGATGCCTTCAATCTCTGAGCTCTTAGGGAAGTTCGTGAAGATACTCTCCCTTCCAGGTTAATTATCAGGATGTTGAATCGGTTCCTGACCTAGGGTCCTGTACCCCGTCGTGCTCGGTACCAGTCAGTTCTTTGGTTTTCTGATGCCGACGGTCCACCTAGACTATGTCCGTCGCACCCTTTTCCAATGTCACTGCCACCAGTCCACGACTCCCCTGGTCCCGGACCACCGTCTGCGACCCAACCTCGGTCTAGCTCCCCGGGAGCTATCACTCCAACTCCTCACTCTTTGAGGGCTACCACTCAACTGCCTACTTCCTCCCACCAAAAAAAATAGTAAGGTCCGGCTCACTCTTAGAAATAAATCAGGTGCTCGGAAAAAGAAAGAGTCCAGCAAGAAAAAATCTAGCACACTATTAAATGAATGGCAATGGTGTTTTTTCTAAGAATTTTTATTGTGTTTTTCTTGTGAGGATATCAAAAAAAACTTTACAAATCCAACGTTTCAGCCACAATTTTGGCTTTCTTCAAGGACTAAGTAAGTTGTAGGAAATTGTGTGTCATATGAAACGACCTGTAGCGTTAATCTAGAGTTTCACCACTCCTAAGGAGCCTTAGTATCCTCATATGAATATATTGAGTTCAAATGGTTCTCCCATTCACTCTATATCTGAACAAACAGTCCTTAGAAGACAGGACTCACAGAGTCACCTGGACCTTCATCTTATGTAGGAGGGACTAAGTTTTTTTGGGATGTCCTAGGTGCTAGGCAATCTGTTACCTCCAACCTGTACAACTTGCAGTCTATTTCAGATCAGGGACATGCTTGTAAGGTAATGGGAAAAACCCAGTCAGGTATGTAAACATGAACACCCCGTGGGTGCAAGTAACAGGAAATACCCTCTAGTGTATTCTCTGAGACCTGGGGTATAAGATTAAAGAGAAGATCAGAAGCCTAATGGCATACCGTGATATTCTATCATCCTGGACTTTTATCATCCTGCACCTGACCCCTAGGTGGGTGGCCCTATTCCATCTTGACCAACCCGCTGGTGTGTCTGACAGGTCATGATGTGAGGTGTGGTTGGGATTTGTGGTGGTAGTGACACCGGTTTCTTAGGAACCTGGAACCATGGGGGATAGGCCCTGCACCCTGGGTGAAAGGATGCAGTTCCCTGTGGCACCCTGATAAACCCAGGGGCGCCACATTCCCTCTTGGTTAAACGTAGCTCGTCCCTGAGCTACAGGACACACAGAGGTTTTATTGAACTGGAACTGAAAAAAGATAACATTTTAGATATTAGATACTCTTCCCACACAGGGTAGGCAATACACTTTAAAATTACAACTCACAGAGTCTAACACAAGAACACTTGGGAATGCTACCAATTGTAGCGTTAGTCGGAGACTCAGCCTACTGTGCTGCAGCTCCTTCCTGCGACAGTCCATTCCAATTCGCCCTTTCCCTTCAACCTGCCATCCAAAACACCTGAACACCTGGTGCCACCGCTAGCTATGGTGTTGCACCACCCCGAGTGTTCGTGGTGACAGGATTGAAGTCCTCATGGTTCAGGAGATGACTCTGGTAGCCACACGAGGTGCAACTATTTACAAGGAGCACAAGTTTTTGCTGGCTGCTGCCAGTCCTGCAGCCATGGTCCATTTTTAATACTAGGGAGGGTAAAACAGGGTCCATGCACCGGGTGCACAAATTGTAAAACTTCCAAATCAGGTGACTCATTCAGGTAATTAGCATTTTCAACATTTTCAAACATTACTTATCACTTTCAAGAAAACTAACAAACTAAGTATAAAACATAACATTGTAACAAGATAGCCGGGTTCCACTATCATTTTACTCTCGATACCTAAGTGGGGGCTACCCAAAATTGACACGGGTTGATCTCCTCAACTCTGAACTCCCTTCTAGCCCCTGTGGTGTGGCAGTGTCTGCTACAGGTTCCTCACTACTGGTGGCGGGTGTTGATGGTAAGAGCCTACGTGTTCGTGGTAGAGGTATGGGTATTACTCTAGGTGCAGGAATGGGTGCAGTATCAGCAGGCCTCTCCTGTTCTTGTTCTTCCACTGGTTGTGGGAATGTTATTACAGGGATAAACACTACTCCATTATGCATAGGTCAATCTTCTGGGAAACCACCTAGGATAGTATAGATTGTTTTCTTTTTTCTCTCCATGGCTTGAGGTTGAGGTTGAACTTCATCTTGGACTCTTAGGGGTTCTGGGCACTTTTTCAAGTGATCTCTGGAAATTGCAGATGTAGTCTTTCCTTGATCCTTGCTGATAAGACAAGTCTTCTGATTGTCAAAATTTGAGAATTGTACTACATAGGGTTCCTTTTCCCATTGATCATCCAACTTGTGTAATTTCCTCTTTCTCTTCAATACTACTTCACCTGATAAAAAGGGGGTAGCCTTCGCTTGTCTGTTGAAGTTCTTTTCTTGTTTCTCTCTAGTTTGGTTCAGGATCTGTGCAACATACTCCTGGATTTACTTGTATTGAATTTGGCATTTTGAGTCTTAAGCGGGCTTTACACGCTACGACATCGCTAATGCGGAGTCGTTGGGGTCACGGAATTCGTGACGCACATCCGGCCGCATTAGTGATGCCGTTGCGTGTGACATCGATTAGCGATTTTGCATCGTTGCAAAACAGTGAAAAATCGCTAATCGGCGACACGGGGGTCCATTCCCAATTATCGTTACTTCAGCAGTAACGAGGTTGTTCCTCGTTCCTGCGGCAGCACACATCGCTGCGTGTGACGCCGCAGGAGCGAGGGAGCTCTCCCTACCTGCCTCCCGGCCGCTATGCGGAAGGAAGGAGGTGGGCGGGATGTTACGTCCCGCTCATCTCCGCCCCTCCGCTGCGATTGGGCGGCGGTTCAGTGACGTCGCTGTGACGCCGCATGGACCGCCCCCTTAGAAAGGAGGCGGTTCGCCCGTCACAGCGACGTCGCCGGACAGGTAAGTATGTGTGACGGCTCTGGGCGATGTTGTGCGGCACGGGCAGCGATATGCCCGTGTCGCGCAACAGATGGGGGCGGGTACCCACACTAGCGATATCGGGACCGATATCGCAGTGTGTAAAGTAGCCTTTAGTCTGTAGCTGGTAATAAGTCAATTTCAGGAGTTTCAACTTCCATCTCCAAGTCTACTGGCAACCTCCCAGGTCTGGCTGGCATGAGATAAGCAGGTGTACATTTAGTGGAGCTCACAGGAATATTATTATATATATCAACGAGATCAGGCAATTTCTCAGGCCACAGGTTCCGCTCCTCGAGTGGTAGAGTTTTCAACAGATTGATGACTAGATGGTTCATCTTCTCACACATCCCATTTGCTTGTGCATGGTAGGGCGTATATTGTTACATCCATGCAGGCTACAAAATTCCTTGAAGATTTCAGCCTCAAAAGTGGGACCTTGGTCTGTGAGGACTTGGTCCGGATAACCATGTGGTCTGCAAAAATGTGCTTGGAAGGCTTTTGCCGCTGTGCTAGTGTGAAGCCCCACAGGTGTTGTGTCGGTGCATTACCTTCAGGGACTCCACGTAGCTGGATCTGGTCACAGGTAGGAGATCTTCTTCTTGTCGTGACGCCACTCTCAGTATTGCGGCCAGTAGGGACCGCCACTGCAGGTTGAGGGTCGCCTGGGGCTGATGGTATGTGCAGTTAGTTGGAATAGCCTCCTGAGAGTGAGGCAAGCCCCAGGGCCCGATGTAGGTGCGTAGTACCACAAGGCGCAGAATAACTCCACACAGGCAGAATGTCTTTCAGGGTTTTTACTCACTTCAGGTGGCAGGGTGAGTAACCCGGGCGTAGCTGGGATGAACCAGGCGGGAACCAGGTGTCCTTCAGGCTGACTTGTGAGGGTGACTACTAACTCGCCTTCCTTAGCCCTTGGTGGTTTGGGGTAACCCCGACTTTGAGTCCCTATGGGGGTCACCCAGGGAAGATGCTGCAGCCTCTCTCCCCTTCGGTTGCCGTTTGCTTGTCGCCTGGACCAGATCACTCCAGCTTCTTGCCTCCTGTGACCTATGGGCCCTAACTGTGGCTACGTGGCTGCGGCTTTTGTGGTGTTGTGGCGTGGGCTTTGAGAGCCCCACACCGGCAGGTTTAGCAAAAGAAAGCTGGATCTATCTCCGCTTCGGGATCTGCCGCTCGTTTGGGCCTGGTTCTCCCTAGCAGTCTCCTTACTTCCCACTCCGTGCTCTTCTCTCTAGCTGAGATGGGTTTCGGGTAGCACTACTAGGTGACCGTTCTCCCCCGTCAGTAGCCACTGCGCGGGCGCTGTTAGACAGCAACAGCCCCACAGGTCTGCTCCTCACTGAGCCCTATGGAGTTCTGCTCTAACTGACTCACTGCCCCTCCTCTCCTGTTCTTGCCTACGCCACCTAGCAACCAGCTTCTCTTACCACACCCCTTGAGAGGAGATGGAGGCTTTTGGCCCCCTCCACTATTCCAGTGAAGGTCAAGGCTTTTCCCCCTCCTGGGATCCCCAGGGGTCCTCTCATGGGTACATGTGTGAGAGCTGATTACTATGCGCCTGTGTTCCACACCCCGGTCAGCCTTCTGGATTACCTGTATTGTACTGTCCCCAGCATGGGTGCAGTACTCAGTGGTGCCTGACCAGGTCAGGGGCGCCACATTCCCCCTTAGTTATCACCAGCACGTCCTCGGGCTGCAAGACAACATTTTAAAAATGCATAAAACATTAAAACATGTAAAACATTTTAAAAGCACCAGGTACCATACATCACCACCCTCCACCCACAAGTCCGTTAACCCACCCAAAACCCTTTCACGTTGGCCGCGACTTCAGCCACTTCTGGCAGGATGTAGAGGCGGCTTTCATGGGCTGGTGGTCTTCAGGGTATACCTGGCCTTGTGGATCCGCGCCTTCAGCCTCTTCTGGCAGGATGTAGAGGCGGTCTCCACAGTTGGTGCTGACCAGGTACCCTCTTTGTGGTGGAGAGTCAGGCCCCATAAACAGGCATGCTCTCTGGTCGCAGGTGAGCCAAGGCCCTATATACGGACGGGCTCCTCCTGGTTGCAGACGAGCCAAGCCCCTAAACAGGCTGACTCTGGTGGTGGTGGTGCCCTTTTGGTGTAACTATTTACACTGCGAGAGTTTGTGGCTATAGCCAGTTCATAGCCTTAAGGTTTATTTCTCACAATAGTTTATGTGGGCACATTCTTGAACTTTAAAACGTTGCAAAACAAACTTTTTCAAACTGGTAACTCGCTTTACTTTAACTTATGCAGACTCCTCTTCACCAGGGCTTGGGCCTGTAGGGCTGCGGCACCTGTTGCTTTCTTGACCTTTTTCCTCATCTGTAGTTGTCTCATCATTAGGTCCTTTGTCTTTTCTTTCTTCTTCTTTGGGACATGGCACTACATCTAGCGCATACCACCCTCTTTCTCCTTGGTGCATGGTGAACTGCACTGTGTCTCCCATCTTTAAGTTTCTGCCAGGGTGTCCTCTAGGCAGATGAGCGCTCACATCTCTTCGGTTGACAAATATCCCTTCCTTCACACCAGGTGCTACAATGAATCCATATCCACTTCTCAAATTGAAATCCTCCACTACTCCTCTGCAAAGGGGTCCTCTGACCTGGGCTTTGGCTCTTCTCAGGAACCTTTTTTCTTCTAGGTCTCTGGCCGTGACTTCTCTCTGCTCTGGGGATGGCGGTGCAGGGAAAGACTGGGTTCTGCTACGGCGCCGTGTCTTGCGGGCTGGATTCTGCGAGGTGCAGCTTACAAGCTCCCAGGTGAGGCTTTGGGGCAGATCTTCCTCAGCAGACGGTGTCAGATCTTCCTCATCCCAGCGGGAATATGGCAACATCTCCGGCTCTGGGCATGGATCCACTGCTGGTGGCTCCTGAGTCAGCTCCTCAGCTTCCTGGCCTCCCCTCCCCCTTAGTTCTTCTGAGCACTCCTTTGGTGGCAGTGCTGGGGATGGGCTTTCTTCAGCAGGCCCAGGCAGGGATCTCTTTGGCATGATTGCTGCAGGAGTCGTCTTGGGGGTATGCGGAGGGAGTATGTACTGGTCCACCAACCATTGTGGAAACTTGGCCTCCATGTCAGCCTTTAGCTGCCAGTATGCGGGGTCCTCCCCCAGCGTGGGCTTTCCAGCAGGGACCTCTTTGGACTGGGGAGCGGTGTCTGCTCTGGCCTTGCAGGCCGGGGTAAATGGTGATGCAATCTCTTGGCGGGCCGCGCCTGTCATGGCGGCGGCCTGGTCTTGGCGGGCCGCGCCCTGCATGGCGGCGGCCTGGTCTTGGCGGGCCGCGCCTGGCATGGCGGCGGCCTGGTCTTGGCGGGCCGCGCCTGGCATGGCGGCGGCCTGGATGGGCGTTTCTGGCGCAGCTTGGATCGGCGTCGCAGCTGCGATGGGGTCTTTGCAGGCTGGGCTGGGCGTCGCTGCCTCGATCGGAGCTTGGCGGGCCGCACCTGGCGTGGCTGCGGCCTGGTTCAGCACCTCACTTGCGGCGCGGACGAGCGTTGCGGCTGCGGTGGGATCTCGGCGGGCCGGGCCTAGCATGGCGGCGGCCTGGGTTAGCGTCACACCTGCGGTGTGGATGAGGGTCGCGGTGGCAGCCGGTTCTTTGCGGGCCGGACTGGGCGTCGCTGCAGGGACCGGGTCTTGGTGGGCCGAGCAGGGCATCGCTGCGGCGGCCTGGGCTTGGCGGGCCGCACCTGGCGTGGCTGCGGCCTGGCTCAGCGTCGCCGCGCCGGGCGCCTCTTCAGGGACCGCGGGCGTGGCAGCAGGGGTCGGGGCATCCGGGCCGGCAGGGGTAATACTGGACTCACCCATCAGTGGCAGCATCAGGGTCTGAGTCGTCGCCGTCCGGTCTGGCACTCGTCGTGCGGTTCCCCTCTCATAGGCCTGAACCGCGGCAGCCATCTCCAGAAGTTCCATGCGTTCTTCCCTGATCTGCTCCACGACCCGGGTCTCCAGTCGGTCGCAGAACTGGGCCAGCTCCCGATACCACCAGGCAGCGGAGCCCGGTTCTGGGTTTCTGCGGTCAGACGCCATTTCTTCTGCGCCCTCTTCTGCACGATTTCCCAGCAGTGGACTCGCCGTTGCCTCTAGTAGCAAGCTGTTCAGTTTCTGCTCTGCCTCTTTCAGCAGCTCCTCTCCCAGCAGCAGGCTTCTGGCTCCCTTTCTGTCCCGACGTCTCTGGACGCTTCCACTCTCATAGCTGGCAAGGTCAGAACTCTGCAGGGGATCTCTGGGTAGCCACACCTCTTCGTGGGCGGTAACTTCTTCCAGCGCGGGCTGCTGTTGTTTTTCAGCGCGCTTTTCATGGTGGCAATATGGCGGCGCTTCCAATTTTTCAAGCGGACCGCCCAGGCACATGGTCACCTGTCTGGACAGGTCTAGTCCTTATCCTGTTCGTGACGCCAGATGTGAAGCCCCACAGGTGTTGTGTCGGTGCATTACCTTCAGGGACTCCACGTAGCTGGATCTGGTCACAGGTAGGAGATCTTCTTCTTGTCGTGACGCCACTCTCAGTATTGCGGCCAGTAGGGACCGCCACTGCAGGTTGAGGGTCGCCTGGGGCTGATGGTATGTGCAGTTAGTTGGAATAGCCTCCTGAGAGTGAGGCAAGCCCCAGGGCCCGATGTAGGTGCGTAGTACCACAAGGGGCAGAATAACTCCACACAGGCAGAATGTCTTTCAGGGTTTTTACTCACTTCAGGTGGCAGGGTGAGTAACCCGGGCGTAGCTGGGATGAACCAGGCGGGAACCAGGTGTCCTTCAGGCTGACTTGTGAGGGTGACTACTAACTCGCCTTCCTTAGCCCTTGGTGGTTTGGGGTAACCCCGACTTTGAGTCCCTATGGGGGTCACCCAGGGAAGATGCTGCAGCCTCTCTCCCCTTCGGTTGCCGTTTGCTTGTCGCCTGGACCAGATCACTCCAGCTTCTTGCCTCCTGTGACCTATGGGCCCTAACTGTGGCTACGTGGCTGCGGCTTTTGTGGTGTTGTGGCGTGGGCTTTGAGAGCCCCACACCGGCAGATTTAGCAAAAGAAAGCTGGATCTATCTCCGCTTCGGGATCTGCCGCCCGTTTGGGCCTGGTTCTCCCTAGCAGTCTCCTTACTTCCCACTCCGTGCTCTTCTCTCTAGCTGAGATGGGTTTCGGGTAGCACTACTAGGTGACCGTTCTCCCCCGTCAGTAGCCACTGCGCGGGCGCTGTTAGACAGCAACAGCCCCACAGGTCTGCTCCTCACTGAGCCCTATGGAGTTCTGCTCTAACTGACTCACTGCCCCTCCTCTCCTGTTCTTGCCTACGCCACCTAGCAACCAGCTTCTCTTACCACACCCCTTGAGAGGAGATGGAGGCTTTTGGCCCCCTCCACTATTCCAGTGAAGGTCAAGGCTTTTCCCCCTCCTGGGATCCCCAGGGGTCCTCTCATGGGTACATGTGTGAGAGCTGATTACTATGCGCCTGTGTTCCACACCCCGGTCAGCCTTCTGGATTACCTGTATTGTACTGTCCCCAGCATGGGTGCAGTACTCAGTGGTGCCTGACCAGGTCAGGGGCGCCACACTAGCAGTTACATTTTTGACAGGTACCACGACCAGGAATCTTGAATAGTGATCCACCATCGTGAGCGCATAGGTGTAACCACTCCTGCTTGGTGTGAGCTTGACGTGGTCTAAAGCAACGATTTCCAATGGCTGGTTGGTGACTATTGGTTGCAGTGGTGCTGTCTGACTGGTGCCATCTTTTCTTCTTAATGCACAAGGACCACAGTTCCTGCACCATCCCTCAATGGTGATCCGCATTCCGACCCAGTAGAACTGACTTCTCAACAGCACCTCCAACTTCTTCCACCCAAAATGTTCAGCTCTATCATGGTATGCTTCTAAGACCACTGGCATATACGATTGGGGTATCACTATCTGGCATACCCTCTCATGTGTCTTGTGATTAATGAGACTTCTGCACAGCTTGCCTCGATGAAGATACAATCGGCTTCTTTCCTTCCACAATGCCTGTGCTTCCTCTGGTGCAGTTGGTTCAAGACTTGAATCAGCTTGGGATATCAGTGCCTTGATTCATTTAATGACAGGGTCATTATCTTGTGCTTCTCGCCAACCATGATGGGGTAGTGGATTGAAGATTGCTTCCTGTTGACTACAGTGAGATTAAGGCTTCTCCAGGCTGCTAGGGCGATGGAAAGCGGGCAATTCAATCTCCTCCAAGTCGTCTTCATCTCCCCCATCATCAGGAAATGAGGCATTCTGGACAATGCATCCGCTCTCTACTTTATGGTGAAGTCGTAGTTCGCCAGCCGTGCTACCCAACGCTGCTCCAGTGCTACAAGCTTCGCCGTGTCCAGGTGGGTCAAGAGGTTGTTGTCTGTGTACACAGTGAATTTTGCAGAAGCCAAGTAGTGTTTAAATCTCTCCGTCATGGCCCAGACAAGTGCCAAGAACTCCAGCTTGAAAGAACTGTAATTCTCAGGATTCCTTTCTGTTGGACGGAGTTTTCTGCTGGCATATGTAATCACCTTCTCCTTTCCATTCTGCACCTGGGATAAGACAGCTACCAGTCTCACATTGCTGGCATCTGTGTACAGCACAAAAGGAGCACAAAAGGAAGACCGCAATCGGGATATGCCAGAATTTCATCTCCTGTTAGGGCTGACTTCATCCATCTGAAAGAATCTTTTTGTTCCTCACCCCACGTGAATGGAGGACCAGAAGTCTTGCAATGCTTTGGTTGACCAACCAGGAGATCTTGCAATGGAGCTGCCATTTTGGTGTAGCCCTTCACAAACCTTAGGTAGTACCCCATCAGACCCAGGAACTGCTGTACCTCCTTGACAGTATTGGGTCTTGACCAGTTCTGGATAGCCGGGATCTGTGGCTACGCCCTCGGCGCTAACTACATGTCCCAGGTACTGGACCTTAGGCTTCAGTAGGTGACACTTGGAGGGTTTTAGCTTCATCTCATATCTGGATAGGGCTTTCAATACTCCCGCCAGATGTTCTAGATGCTCTGCCTATGTTTTGGAATATACAATTACATCATCCAGGTAAAGCAGGATAGTTTCGAAGTTGTATTACTAATTAGTATTATTAATACTTGAATTCTTATCTTATCATTAATTTTCACTTGCTATAGAATGCATTTATTTATACATTTGTCAATGGGGAAGCAGTTAGATAATTAACTGAGTACTTATATATATACACTTCTATCTCTATGACACTTTTATTTACTTGAAAAATGTTCTACAAACCGAAATGTATCCACATGGGCTAATTAAAGTCCACCTTTTTTTTTGCATTTTATTTGGTGTGCTGCCTCTTTTGTTATAGTCTATACATTATAACAACTGGATTTTTTGTTTGTGATGCTTAGCACTTGCTATATTTAATTTACCTCTATTTATCCTAGATATAAGTTAAATCTATAGATAAATAGATACAGTTAGGTCCAGAAATATTTGGACAGTGACACAAGTTTTGTTATTTTAGCTGTTTACAAAAACATGTTCAGAAATACAATTATATATATAATATGGGCTGAAAGTGCACACTCCCAGCTGCAATATGAGAGTTTTCGCATCCAAATCGGAGAAAGGGTTTAGGAATCATAGCTCTGTAATGCATAGCCTCCTCTTTTTCAAGGGACCAAAAGTAATTGGACAAGGGACTCTAAGGACTGCAATTAACTCTGAAGGCGTCTCCCTCGTTAACCTGTAATCAATGAAGTAGTTAAAAGGTCTGGGGTTGATTACAGGTGTGTGGTTTTGCATTTGGAAGCTGTTCCTGTGACCAGACAACATGCGGTCTAAGGAACTCTCAATTGAGGTGAAACAGAACATCCTGAGGCTGAAAAAAAAGAAAAAATCCATCAGAGAGATAGCAGACATGCTTGGAGTAGCAAAATCAACAGTCGGGTACATTCTGAGGAAAAAGGAATTGACTGGTGAGCTTGGGAACTCAAAAAGGCCTGGGCGTCCACGGATGACAACAGTAGTGGATGATCGCCGCATACTTTCTTTGGTGAAGAAGAACCCGTTCACAACATCAACTGAAGTCCAGAACACTCTCAGTGAAGTAGGTGTATCTGTCTCTAAGTCAACAGTAAAGAGAAGACTCCATGAAAGTAAATACAAAGGGTTCACATCTAGATGCAAACCATTCATCAATTCCAAAAATAGACAGGCCAGAGTTAAATTTGCTGAAAAACACCTCATGAAGCCAGCTCAGTTCTGGAAAAGTATTCTATGGACAGATGAGACCAAGATCAACCTGTACCAGAATGATGGGAAGAAAAAAGTTTGGAGAAGAAAGGGAACGGCACATGATCCAAGGCACACCACATCCTCTGTAAAACATGGTGGAGGCAACGTGATGGCATGGGCATGCATGGCTTTCAATGGCACTGGGTCACTTGTGTTTATTGATGACATAACAGCAGACAAGAGTAGCCGGATGAATTCTGAAGTGTACCGGGATATACTTTCAGCCCAGATTCAGCCAAATGCCGCAAAGTTGATCGGACGGCGCTTCATAGTACAGATGGACAATGACCCCAAGCATACAGCAAAGCTACCCAGGAGTTCATGAGTGCAAAAAAGTGGAACATTTTGTAATGGCCAAGTCAATCACCAGATCTTAACCCAATTGAGCATGCATTTCACTTGCTCAAATCCAGACTTAAGACGGAAAGACCCACAAACAAGCAAGACCTGAAGGCTGCGGCTGTAAAGGCCTGGCAAAGCATTAAGAAGGAGGAAACCCAGCGTTTGGTGTTGTCCATGGGTTCCAGACTTAAGGCAGTGATTGCCTCCAAAGGATTCGCAACAAAATATTGAAAATAAAAATATTTTGTTTGGGTTTGGTTTATTTGTCCAAATACTTTTGACCTCCTAAAATGTGGAGTGTTTGTAAAGAAATGTGTACAATTCCTACAATTTCTATCAGATATTTTTGTTCAAACCTTCAAATTAAACGTTACAATCTGCACTTGAATTCTGTTGTAGAGGTTTCATTTCAAATCCAATGTGGTGGCATGCAGAGCCCAACTCGCGAAAATTGTGTCACTGTCCAAATATTTCTGGACCTAACTGTACATATGAGAGAGGGTAGATAGATATGTAATAGGATACACAGACAGACAGACATATAGATATGGGATAGATAAATAGATAGATATGTTGTACGAGAGATGTATAGACAGATAGTTAAATATGTGATAGGATAGCTAGATACATAGATAAATAGCTAAAGAGAGATAAATAAATAATTTAATATGTTTATAGATACCATAGATATGTAATAGGATAATAATAAAAATAATAATAATACTTGTATTCATATGGCGACAACATATTCTGCAGCACTTTACAATTGAGCAGAGATCTGTATAGACAATAGAGACATTGCAAACTAATAGTTCAACAGTTACAGGACGAATGAGGGCCATGCTCACAAGATTACAATGTATAATGAAATGGGCGGGAGGGCACCGTAGGTAGCAAGTGCTTGTGATGTACAATCAGGCTATCATTATCATAAATCAAGGTTTTCAAGTAAAGCTGAATCAGCCGTCATTAGCCAGTCAGTATGTGTCCAAGTACAATACAGTAACCAATTGCTATTGGGTTCATAGGTCAATTATTATGAGTGCAATCTGAGCTACTGCCGCCCAGAGCCCAAAGCTCCAGTGGGGACCATTGCCAGGTTGCCCTCAGTGTAATGTTTTGTGTGAATATCTCAGAGAAGGGATTTTTCCTGAAACTCGGCTTCCAGCAATAGAGAATGGCAGCAGAGCTCCAGGGGAGCTTCTGTTGCCTTCTCTGTGACTTACCGGCCACAAGTAGAAATGGATCGAACGGGAGTGACGTGAGTATGTGTCATTGTTGTTGTTTTTTTTATTTACAGTATTCATATATACATATATACGTATATGGGGGTCTGTGGATATATATAGGAGGGTTATGTGAGGTGTCACGCTCCCAGTGTCCCAGCACCACTCCTTACCCACTGATCCACTCCATGTGTCCACCAGTCATGGCTGCCGCTCTCGCTCCTGCTCCCCTGACTCCTGCTCCTGGTCTCAGGAGTCTGACTTTGAGTATTGGCCTCATGGTTCTGTATAGGACCAGGCCGCGCCCACTCTCCTGGTCTTATGGGCCCAGCACACCTGATGCAGGTAATGACATGGGGCTGTGCTGGGTATATAAGACTTGCCTTTCCATGTGGGCGGGGCCTGATCAACGTGTCCTGAAGCTTGTCTTCTGAGCTAGGTGCTCAGGTCCCCTTGTGCTGTGCCCTGTTACTGTTTTGTCTTTTGCTACCGGGTACCTGTGCCTGTTTCCAGTATTATCCTAAAGAACTCCGTGACCCTGGTTACACCCGTCCCGGCCACGCCAGTGCTCCGGCTGCCGTGTACCCTGCCCCCCAGTGGGGTACTTGGTCCAGAGGATCCACCTCCTGGGCTTACCAGTCCTCCCGGTCCTGACAGATTGATCAGGCCATGGATCCCGCTGGAGCACAAACATCAGAGCTGGCTGAGCTGCGCCAAGAGCTGGCACAACAGCGTGAAACCCTGAGCCGGATGCTGAAATTCCTGGCGTCCGTGGACCACCGGTTATATACGCTACAGACAGCCGTCTCATCTGAGTCCACGCAGCAACCAGTCTCTACGTCTGAACCTGTTGTCTCTGCAGCCTCGCAACTTCGCCTCGCTGCTCCGCCTCGGTATGCCGGGGACCCCAAGAACTGCCGGGGGTTTTTGAACCAGTGCTCGCTGCACTTCAAATTACTCCCGCACCTCTTCGCTTCCGACCAAGCCAAGATAGCCTTTGTGATGTCGCACCTGGAAGGCGAGGCGTTGGCCTGGATAAATCCGTTGTGGGAGAACGAGGATCCGGTGACGACCGACATCCGGGAATTCCTGCAGGCTTTCCGAAGTACCTTCGATGAACCGGGACGCAGTACCGCGGTTACCTCCTCGCTCCTCCGGCTACGCCAAGGGACCCTGACCGTCGGCCAATACGCCATTCAGTTCCGCACGCTTGCCTCCGAGCTAGGCTGGAACAATGAGGCCTTGACTGCCGCCTTCTGGGAGGGGCTCTCCGGTCGCATCAAGGACGAATTAGCCGGTCGTGATGTTCCCCGTACCTTGGATGCTTTGGTATCACTAGCCACCCGGATTGATCTCCGTTTTCAGGAACGAACCAAGGAGGTATCCCGGGAAAAGCGACCAGTCCGTCACGCCTTTGTCCCGCAGAGGTCTACCGTTCCCCCGCCACTGCCGTTCTGCGACTCCACTCCTGAGCCAATGCAAATAGACCGGCTGAGCCAAGCCGAGCAACGTCGTGCAGAGCGACTCGCCCGGGGCCTGTGCTTCTATTGTGGAAGCGGTTCACATCTGCTCCGCTCTTGCCCTGAGAGGCCAGGAAGACCCCAAGTCCAAGGGATGGTGGGAACCGCCACCCTTGGTACCGGAATCCCGTCAGTCCCGGTTACACAGACTGTCCAGGTCACGACCGAGAAGACCCAGTTCACGGCAGAGGCTCACATTGATTCGGGAGCAGCGGGTAATTTCATCCAACAAGCTACCGTGGACCGTTATCGGATACCGGTCATCCCGCTTGCAAAACCCCTCTGGTTCGCCTCCGTGGACGGAAAACAATTATACGAACCTGTCCGGTACACCACCGAACCCGTGAGACTTTGTATTGGTACCCTGCACACTGAGACTATTGCGTTTTATGTCATCCCGAGAATGGCTCCTGAGCTCCTGCTGGGTCTGCCCTGGCTTAAACTCCATGATCCTGACATCAGTTGGCGCTCCGGCGCAATCTCTCGCTGGAGTCCCTCGTGCCATGATACCTGTCTTCAGCCCGTCCCTCAGCCCCTGGCACCTGATCCTATCATGTCACAAGAACAGGAGAAAATGACGCAGTCCAGCGTTGTACCACAGATCCTGGCACTTGTGCCTGTGGTGCCACCGGAACCGGAAGTGATGACGCACCCCAGCGTCGTTCCACCGTCCCCGACGATTGAGACTCTGATGCCACCAGCTACCGGGGATGAGTCACCGTCCTGTGCCCGGTCCGAGTCGCCCGGGCCGGTTCTCCACGATGTCAGTACTGTTTCTGTCGGTCCTCCTCTTCCCGTTGCCCCCGCTGCCACTGCTGGTAGATCGGCTAAGCGCCGTGCGGCTAAGAAGGCGGTACGGGGTCAGAGGTCCTTCCCCGCCTTTGCGTTGGGCCCCGGCCCGGTGTCTCGATCCGGGGTGCCCCTGGGGTTCTGTGCTCGGAGGGGGGGGCTTAGAGGGGGGGGTACTGTCACGCTCCCAGTGTCCCAGCACCACTCCTTACCCACTGATCCACTCCATGTGTCCACCAGTCATGGCTGCCGCTCTCGCTCCTGCTCCCCTGACTCCTGCTCCTGGTCTCAGGAGTCTGACTTTGAGTATTGGCCTCATGGTTCTGTATAGGACCAGGCCGCGCCCACTCTCCTGGTCTTATGGGCCCAGCACACCTGATGCAGGTAATGACATGGGGCTGTGCTGGGTATATAAGACTTGCCTTTCCATGTGGGCGGGGCCTGATCAACGTGTCCTGAAGCTTGTCTTCTGAGCTAGGTGCTCAGGTCCCCTTGTGCTGTGCCCTGTTACTGTTTTGTCTTTTGCTACCGGGTACCTGTGCCTGTTTCCAGTATTATCCTAAAGAACTCCGTGACCCTGGTTACACCCGTCCCGGCCACGCCAGTGCTCCGGCTGCCGTGTACCCTGCCCCCCAGTGGGGTACTTGGTCCAGAGGATCCACCTCCTGGGCTTACCAGTCCTCCCGGTCCTGACATGAGGGCTCATAATGTATATAGGGAACTATATGAGGGCTCATACCATATATAAGAGTTATGGGAGGACTCATACTGTATATAGGGAGGTTGTATGGGGTCTTGCACTGTATATAGGTGGACAATTTGGGGCTCATACTGCATATGGAGGGCTAACTGAGGGCTCATAGTGTATATAGGGAGGCTATGTGAATGCTCATACTGTATATAGGTAGCTCTGTGGGGGCTCATGCTGTATATGGGGCTATGTGGGATCACATTGTATATAAGGTTACTGTTTGGGGCTCATACTATATATAGGATGCTATGTGAGGGCTCATACAGTATATAGAAAGGTTATATGAGGCTTCATACTGTATATTAAGGGCTATGCAAGGGATCATACTGTATATAGTGGACTATGTGAGGGCTCATACTATATATAGGGGGGACTATGTGAGAACTTATACTCAGTGCTTTTTTTGCGGCGGTACGTGCCAGTACAGCGTAGCGGAAAATCTGAGAGTGCTGAGGGCCAGAACCTCTGTCTCTGTCCACATGGCTAATTTGTAAACTATACAAATTAGCCATGTGTGGAGCGGAGGCACAAGCAGAGCAGCTACTGGAGCTGCAGGAGCTGGGATGATGTCACGCACATGTGACTCGGGTAGGCGGAGCCATGGAGTTTTGCCTAGCGGGAAAGAAGCTGGAGAAGATGGATGAGTGCAGGGTATGTGAGAGAGGGGTGCAGAGGGCGTCAGGCTGTGCAGGGGGAAGAAGGATGCAGGGGGGATAGAGTGAGATCAAGGGTATGTAGAATTGAAAGATGAGGGGGATGGAGGATGGAGAGATCAGGGGGATGGAGAATGGAAGCAGCAGGGGGATGGAAGATGGGGAGACCAGGGGGATGGAGAATGGAGGGAGCAGGGGGATGGAGGATGGAGGGAACAGGGAGATGGAGAATGGAGGGAGTAGGGTTCATTGAGTTTTGTTTCATCAAACTTGTCTTAGATGGATAAAATAACGCACTATTTCTCTGTCGATGCGGCTCTGGCACGCAAAAGACCCCGAACAGACGTGGAGACAGAAACAAATTAGATGATAGAGCAAAACGTGGCCACCGGTTCTTCAACTATCGAACCTGCTTCAGCTAGTGTTAATGATCCTAATGAATTTGGTTGAAATTTGGCGTTTATTATAGAATACAGCCTAGGTAAGTTGAAAACCATATTTTGCAAGTGAAAAAAACGATTATACAGTATTAGTCATTTTTTATTTTTCTTTTGAAATCTGAATTACATAGTTTTTGATTGAAATTAGCTTACAGACTACAAAACTGAATAATGACAAACAGGGCCACACCGTCCATTTGACAAGTTGAGCAGTTTGCTCAGGCGGTACTATATTCAGGGGGCCGGCAATGCGGCCGGGGACGATGCTGTATGGGGACCGACATTTTCCGCCGCCCAGTGTCTCAACAGGTAAACCGTGCACAGGATCTCCCGGCCGCCTGACAGCACGACAGCACCCCCTACCCGCTCCTCAATCTCGGCCGCCGGCCGAAAGATTTCCCCCCCCGTTCCTCAATCTTGTCCGCCGGCGCCTGACAGCACCAACGCCTCCCCCCGTGCTCCTTGCTTCGGAGATGCGTACCGGCAAATATTTTTTTTACAAAGAAAGCGCTGCTTAAACTGTATATATGGGCTTTGTGAGGGCTCATACTATATATAGGATGCTCTTTTGTAGACTTAAACAGTATATAGTGTGTGTCAGCATACTTCATTCTGCTTAATGTTAATTAGTACAAATAATATTAATATAAAATAATGATTATAATTTATATGTTAATATTAATATGCAGCAATATTAATTTCAGACTATTGGTTTGGTCTCAGCAACTGTCACAGTCTCTCATGAGGCCCCTCGGGAAAATTAATTTCCCAAACCTGCTCTATTGTAGTTGTATGGTATGTACAGCACTGTACCTAACGGAAAAAAATTGTGCCATGCTGTCTCTGTCATTTCGCATCTGCAGATGTGCACCAGAACACCTGTGTATTAATTAAGGAACCCATCACATGATCTATCAAGTAAACCGGAGCAGCGCGAGAGAAGTCTTGCAGATAGAAGTGGGAGGTTGAGATTATGAATAGAGGTGAGTGAACTTCTTAGGTTTGCGTTCACCAATTTCAAATTCGGTACCAGCATTTCCCTGTTCAGTTAAAGCTCAAGTACCAGAGCATTTTTATGAAAAATCAGTAATGATCAGCTATCTTCGGTAACAATTTGCGCTTTCCAAAATGCTTTTTTAATAACATATTATGATTTTGGATAGGATTGTGGTGCTGTATGATGAATGGAGGAATATGTTTAATCACAAGAGGGGGTGGGGAGAGGCAAGAGGAGCGGAGCAACTTGTTTTTTTCTTTTATCTTTATTTGTGGATGTTCCTATAGCCTATCATGGCGCCCAAAACATCCACAAGGTTCAGACACAAGGGCTTGTGTCATTGGCTGCCTAAGTCACGTGTCCCTCTTCATATAAAATGCGGACATGCGGCGTTGGTGCCATTTTGCCATTGCTAAAACTTAGGGAAGGTGATGAAGTTGCTGCTGCTGGACTGTTAGCCTAGCCAGGGGTTTAATGATAGGTAGTTGAGACAGATAGGAGAGTGATAGTGTAGAATAGGGACGTGCAGAGTAGGGAAAGGAGTGTCCCACAAATCAGCATTTCATGATATAAATAGGGATTGCTACTTGTGAGTGCCTGCAAAATATTTGTCAGTGAACTACACTGTGTGCAGAATTATTAGGCAAATGAGTATTTTGATCACATGATACTTTTTATACATGTTGTCCTACTCCAACATGTATAGGCTTGCGAGCCAACTACCAATTAAGTAAATCAGGTGATGTGCATCTCTGTAATGAGGAGGGGTGTGGTGTAATGACATCAACACCCTACATAAGGTGTGCTTAATTATTAGGCAACTTCCTTTCCATTGACAAAATGGGTCAGAAGAGAGATTTGGCGGGCTCTGAAAAATCCAAAATTGTGAGATGTCTTGCAGAGGGATGCAGCAGTCTTGAAATTGCCAAACATTTGAAGTGTAATCACCGAACAAACAAGCGTTGCATAGCAAATAGCCAACAGGGTCGCAAGAAGCGTGTTGGGCAGAAAAGACACAAAATAACTGCCCATGAATTAAGGAAACTCAAGCGTGAAGCTACCAAGATACCATTTGCCACCAGTTTGGCCATGTTTCAGAGCAGCAGCGATACTGGATTATCAAAAAGAACAAGGTGTGCCATACTCAGGGACATGGCCAAGGCAAGGGAGGCTGAAACATGACCACCTTTGAACAAGAAACATAAGATAAAACGTTAAGCCTGGGCCAAGAAATATCTTAAGACTGATTTTTCAAAGGTTTTATAGACTGATGAAATGAGAGTGACTCTTGATGGGCCAGATGGATGGGCCAGAAGCTGGATCAGTAAAGGGCAGAGAGCTCCACTCAGACACCAGCAAGGTGGAGGTGGGGTACTGGTGTGGGCTGGTATCATCAAAGATGAACTTGTGGGACCTTTTTGGGTTGAGGATGGAGTGATGCTCAACTCCCAGACCTACTGCCAGTTTCTGGAAGAAAACTTCTTCAAGCAGTGTTGTAGGAAGAAGTCAGTATCATTCAAGAAAAACATGATTTTCATGCAGGACAATGCTCCATCACATGCATCCAACTACTCCACAGCGTGGCTGGCCAGTAAAGGTCTAAAAGATGAAAAAATAATGACACGGCCCCCTTGTTCACCTGATCTGAACCCCATAGAGAACCTGTGGTCCCTCATAAAATGTGAGATCTACAGGGAGGGAAAACAGTACACCTCTCGGAACAGTGTCTGGGAGGCTGTGGTGGCTGCTGTATACAATGTTGATCGTAAACAGATCAAGCAACTGACAGAATCTATGGATGGTAGGCTGTTGAGTGTCATCATAAAGAAAGGGGGCTATATTGGTCACAAATTTTTGGGGGTTTTGTTTTTGCATATCAGAAATGTTTATTTCTAAATTTTGTGCAGTTATATTGGTTTTCCTGGTGAAAATAAACAAGTGTGATGGGAAAATATTTGGTTTTTATTAAGTTGCCTAATAATTCTGCACAGTAAAGGGTGCTTTACACGAGACGATCTATCGTGCGATAGATCGTCGGGGTCACGGTTTTTGTGAAGCACATCCGGAATTGCTTGTGACGTCGGGCTGTGTGACACCTCCGAGCGACGCAGTATCGCTCACAAATCGTGAGTCGTGTACTCGTCGCTCGGTTTCATAATCTCGTTTAATTAAAATGGCGCCGGTTGCTCATCGTTCCCGGGGTAGCACACGCAGCTCCGTGTGACACCCCGGGAACGATGAACAGCAGCTTACCTCCGTCCCACGGCACTCGCCAGAAATGCGGAAGGAAGGAGGTGGGCGGGATGTTTACGTCCCGCTCATCTCCGCCCCTCCGCTTCTATTGGCCGGTGGCTGTGTGACGTCGCTGTGACGCCGAACGTCACTCCAACTTCAGGAAGTGGACGTTCGTCGCCCACAGCGAGGTTGTCCAGAAGGTAAGTGCGTGTGACGGGGGTTAAACGAGTTTGTGCGCCACAGGCAGCGATTTGCCCGTGACGCAATAACGACGGGGACAGGTACGATCGATTGTGAAATCGCACAATCGGTCGTCCCGTGCAACGCAGGCTTAATAGTTACCTGCAGAAACAGATATCCTCCTAAGATAGCCAAATCTAAAAATACAACCACTCCAACTTCCAAAATTATTAAGCTTTGATATTTATGAGTCTTTTGGGTTGATTGAGAACATAGTTGTTGTTCAATAATAAAAAAGTCCTCTAAAATACAACTTTAAGGCTAGTTTCACACTTGCGTTCAGCGCAGTCCGTCACTATGGAGAATAGCGCAGTCCGTTAACGCACTGCGCTATTCTCCATAGACTTGTATGGACGACGCACTGTAACGCAAGTGTCTGCGTTGCATCCGCTGGACGACGCAGCGTCGTTATTTTGACACTGCGTCGGGCAGATGGAACGCAGCATGTAACGTTTTTCTGCGCTTGGCGGAGTGTCAAAAAAACGCAATCTGCAGGAATCCGTTAGGCGTCCGTTGTTTTTATAATGGACGCCTATGGTGGCGGATTCCGTTAGATTGTGTTATTTGACGGATTCCGTTAACGCACCTGACTTTACACAACTGCGCATGCTCAGATGTGTAAAGTCAAGGAAAAAAAACTACAACGGACTGCGTTATTTTGTACGATCTGTAGCATGCGTTGTGCCACTATATGCAACGCATCCGTTGCATGCGTCACACAATGCAATGCTACGGATCCCGTTCAATGCAGGTGTGAAACTAGCCTTACCTAATAATTCTGCACATGGTGTATATAAATAGGTATTGGTAGTTTTTAGTGTCTGCTAAAAAGTTGCCAGTGAACCATCTAAATTGGTATTGTTGCTTTTGAGTTCCAGCTAAAATTTGCCAGTGAACCAAGTAACTATGTATTGGTACTTTAGAGTGCCTGCTAAAAATTTGAGAATGAACCATCTAAATAGGTTGTGGTACTTTAGAGTGCCTGCTAAAAAATTGCCAGTGAACCATCTAACCAAGTATTGGTTATTTTTAATGCCTAAATTCACTAGTTATAGGGTATGAGTGCAATTACCATAAAACCCTCTCTAAAATTTAACATTTAATATTGATATTAAAAGGTACATTACCACATTATGTGATTAAAGTGAAATAGTGTACAGAAGAGAGAGGGAAATGAAATCCCTACAATGTCCACTCCCTCCTGTGCTCTACCTAACTGTGGAGGTTGGCACCCTATGGATACGTCGTGGCACCCCCACTCCTCGACGGCTGTCCCTGCTAATAACCCTATGAGCCCCTAGCCAAAGGATAAAGTGCAGTGCATATATATAAAGTGCAGTGCAAAAAATATATATATTAAAGTGATACTGTGCCAAATAGAGCTCATAAACAACCTCAAATGATAAGAGGCCGCAATCCTATCTCAATGAGACACTCAATAATAGCAGGGACATGTAAACTTAGCTTAATGCTGCCTCAACGCGTTTCCCCAACTCATGGTTCATCAGGAGGCCGATATCCACATGCTGTGGTATGATAAACCTGTGGCAGTCAGCGCGCTGCCAGATTCACATGATGTTAAGGGGCCACCAGGTGATCAATTAACCTTATAACCCCTACGGGGTCCTCCAATCCAGGTACTGACCAATAAACCAAAGAGTTACCTTAATTATTGTCAGATAAAGGCCCGTTACCACTCCTCCACATGTCCTGGCGATGGTGCCAGCGTTCACTTCCGCGTTCCACGGTGGAACGCACTTGTATACCGCCCCCATACACGTGGGGTCGCGTCGATGCGCGCGCTCCAGGGGGCGGATACCAAGACGCATGCAGGCACAGCCTCCACTATAATGCATGGATACACCAGCAGTGCCCATGTTCACTTCCGTGTTCCACAGTGGAACGCACGCGTGCACCGCCCCCATACACGTGGAGCCGCGTCAATGCGCGCACTCCAGGGGGCGGATATCAGGACGCAGGCAGAGCCACCACCACAGTGTATGGATACACCAGAGGTGCCCATTTTCACTTCCGCGTTTCAAGGTGGAACGCACGTGCGTCCCGCCCCCCGTAAACCCATAGGGCCGCATCAATGCATGCGTCCCAGGGGGCGGATTGCTGATCGCATACAGGCACAGTATCGCCAACTCCTCCCCCAGGCCGGGTAGATCCATGACGCATGTCAAAGGGGCAAATCAATGCGATAACCTCATTACTTCCGCGTTCCACAGTGGAACGCATACCTATGACACTCCTATATTATAGCTGTCGGTGCATTAATTATTTAACCGATTCCCAACCATAAGTGTTAATCAGGTGATATATAATGATGTATAAAGGAGGTACCAAAATTACTCATTAGTCATCTTGTAGGTGTAATAAAGAGGGTACGACATTCCAGCCAATCCCCAGGCCGGGGGAGGGGAAGGGGTGGTTAGAGGGAATAACCCTATACGGGCTTGCTAAGGGGTAATTAAATTAGGGGTATCACAGTATACTGATACCTCCCTCAAACTCTGGGTCATGGAGGACACCCGATATGATACATAAATAAGAGAAAATAATAAACGCTGTCCTAAGCAGACAGCTACCGCCAAACTTTCCATCTTAGGACCCCTAGTAGTATCACCCTGTTACTACAAGAAACACGCATAGGATAACTGTTCATTAATTCATAAATTTGCCAGGGAACCAAGTAACTATGTATTGGTACTTTAGAGTGCCTGCTAAAAATTTGAGAATGAACCATCTAAATAGGTTGTGGTACTTTAGAGTGCCTGCTAAAAATTTGCCAGTGAACCATCTAACCAAGTATTGGTTATTTTTAATGCCTATTAAAAATCTGTCACTGAAACATCTAACTAGATATTAGTACTTTTGAGTGCCTGCTAAAAAACTGCCAGTGAGTTATCTAAATAGGTATTTTTATTTTTGAGTTACAGCTAAAACTTAACAAAGAACCATCTAAGTAGGTATTGGTATTATTTTGTGCTTGCTAAAAAGTTGCCAGTGAACCATCTAACTAGGTATTGGTACGTTTGAGTGCCAGCTAAAAATTTGCCAGTTAATAATATCTAACTAGTTAAACTAGATAATAGTACTTTACAGTGCCTGCTAAAAAGTTGCCAGTGAACCATCTAAATACGTATTGGTACTTTCTAGTGACTGCAAAAATTTGCCAGTAAACCATCCAACTAGGTATTGGTACTTTTGAGTGCCAGCTAAAACTTATCAGTGAACCATTTAACTAGGTAATGATGCTTTAGAGTGCCTGCTAAAAATTTGCCAGTGAACTACATAAATAAGTATTGGTACTTTTTAGTGTCTGCTAAAAATTTGCCAGTGAACCATCTAACTAGGTATTGGTACTTTTTAGTGCCTGCTAAAAAGTTGCCAGTGAACCATCTAAATAGGCATTAATGCTTTTGCGTTCCATCTAAAAGTTGGCAGTGAACCATCTATATAGGTACAGTATTTGTACTTTAGAGTGCCTGCTAAAAATTTGCCAGTGAACCATCAAACTAGGTATTGTTATTTTTGAGTGCCAGCTAAAACTTGCCAGTAAGCCATATAACTAGGTATGCGTACTTTTTTGTGCCTGCTAAAAATTTGCCAGTGAACCATTTAAGTAGGTATTGATACTTTTTAGTGACTGCAAACATTTGCCAGTGAACCATCCAACTAGATATTGGTACATTTGAATGCCAGCTGAACTAGGTATTGGTACTTCTAAATGCCTACTAAAAATTTGCCAGTGAACCATCTAACTAGGTAATGATATTTTAGCTTGTCTGCTAGAAATTTTCAGTGAACCATCTAACTAGGTATTGGTACTTTTGAGTGCCAGCTAAAACGTATCAGTGAACCATCTAACTAGGTAATGATGCTTTAGAGTGCCTGCTAAAAAATTGCCATCCCAATGAAGCATCTCAATAGGCATTGGTACCTTTGAGGGCCTGCTAAAAACGTGCCAGTGAACCATCTAATCTAGGTATTGGTACTTCTGTGAACCATCCCAATATTGCCAGTTCAGCTAAGAAATGCAGAATTTTACTTTTGCATCAGGTGTCTGACAGGTATGAGCCTAGGGTTATGAAACATCTGATTCCAAGGGGAAGGATACATCTAACATGAGTGGTAAATCATGAGGTCGTGGTGGAAAGGAGAATAGGCAGGGTGTTTGAGGTGTACCTGGGGGACGTCCTAATGTTAGTCAAAGTTCTACTGGGCAAACACCGGCTCGTTCTATCACAAGAGAACTGAGAACAACTTCCGTTACTGGACTCCATTTCTTTAGCAGCTGTGGATCGCTTCAACTTGTAAATTAGGGCCAGAAACAGCATGTGCTACAGTAGATGGCAAGTGCTACATCAAGCTGTGCACACATTCTATCCCATGGGCATCAGAGGTATGCTCCAAAGATTGACAACCTGAAAAGGAAAAAAGCATCTGTACCAATGCCCAAAATCTTTCTCAGTTGGATGCAGGCCCTGACGAAGTAGGGTCCGAGCAAGATCCAGACCTTCGTCAACAGACATTAACCCCCGGGGCTGGAGGGTAATGATGATGAGACTAAGATACCTGAGGGGCACGTACACTGTACTGTTATGTTAGGTCAGGAAGAGGAGGAAGGCAACTGTCAGGGCGAGGGGTGGGACAACAGAGAGGATGATGATAAAGTTGTAGATCCCACTTGGTGTGAACCCAGAGGCATGCAGCTGAGTAGCACAGTAGAGGAAATGGAGGTGGAAGATGCGGTGCTTCCCACACAGACATGAAGTGATGCATCCAGTACAACCACTGCATCCTCAGCCACAACTCTGGCTGTGTTCAGCAGCAGTGGCAGGTCTACATTTCACATGGGTGGCAAGCGTTGCCTAGCCTGGGCCTTTTTTGCGACCAAAATGGATGACCTAACTCATGTTCTCTGCAAAATTTGTAAAAAAATGACTCAGTAGAGGCAGAAATTTAAATAATTTGTCTACTACTTCCATGAACTGTCACATGACCAACCAACATGGGAATCTTACTGTTCTAAAATGCGGCCTAGTGGGCATCGCCAGTCATCCGATGCCCAATTAACCACATCTGATTCTTCTTCCTCCTCCGTCACCCTCAAAACTGTTCTCACCCAGATCTCCACCCGCAGAACCTCCACTTGTTTACCAACTGCAGTTGAGGTGAGTGAGAGCCCATCAGTTGTTAGGGAAGTAGACATGATTGTAGATTTTGACCAATCTCAGAGACCGAGCACACCACCATAACATCTCTGCCTGCACCTCCCACTCAGTGAACTAGTCAGTTGTGTACAACCTACTCTGCCCTCTTTCAGCACACCAGCCAGCCCTCGGTCATGCAGTTCTGCTCATGGAAAAGATTATTTCCTCCTACGCATGCCAAAGCTAGGAGCTTGAACTTCACCATATCCAATCTGTTGGCCATGGAAATGCTGCCTTATCGCCTGGTGCATACACTGGGTTTTTGAAAGCTGTTGACCATGGCAATCCCCCAGTATCAGTTGACCAGTTGACATTACTTATCTAATAAGCTGTGCCTGCGATACACCATCATGTTGCAGACAACATTACTTTTTCCTTGAAAAACTCTGTCTCCTCCAGGGTACATTTCACCACTGCCACCTGGACACGCAAGCATGGCCAGGTGAGTTACATCTTTCTGACTGGGCAGTGGGTTATTCTTGTGGCTGCAGAGGCAGGTGGGGAAGGGGCTACTTCACAAGTCTTGAAATCCCCAAGGCTTGTTGGACAAACCTCTGGATCTATTGCTTCCTCAACTACTTTTGCTTTTTCCACTTCCTCTAGGGCCTCCATCTGCACCCTCAACCTCTCCCTTAACCCCTTCACGACCGGTCGATTTTTCGCTTTCCTTTTCTTTCCCCGCCATTCTTCTTCTGAGAGACGTAACTTTTATATTTTTCAGTCAATATGGTCATGTGAGGGCTCAATTTTTGCCGAATAAGCTGTACTTTTAAATGAAACCATATGTTTTACCATATAGTGTACTGGAAAATGGTAAAAAAATTCCAAATGCAGAAAAATTGCAAAAAAAGTGCGATAGCACTATTTTTTTTGAGATATTTTATTCACTGTGTTCACTATATGGTAAAACTGATGTGTGGGTGTGATGCCTCAGGTCAGTGCGAGTTCATAGACACCAAACATGTATAGGTTTACGTTTATATAAGGAGTTAAAAAAATTCCGAAAAAAGTGGAGTACGTTTTATGCTATATTCCGTGACCCATAGCGTTTTCATTTTTTGGGATCTATGGCTTAGTGATGGCTTATTTTGTGTCTAGAGCTGACGTTTTTAACTGTACCATTTATGAGAAGATGCTACGTTTTGATCGCTTGTTATTGCATTTTGCGCAAAAGTTGTGGCGACAAAAAAGCATAATTTTGTCGTTTGGAATTTTTTTGCCGCTACACCGTTTACTGATCAGATTAATTGATTTTTTATTTTGATAGATCGGACGTTTCTGAACGCGGCGATACCAAATGTGTGTATATTTTTATTTTTTTAACCCTTTAATTTTCAATGGGGTGAAAGGGGGTGATTTGAACTTTTAGTTTTTTTGTTTTCTTTTTAATTTTTAAAACGTTTTGTTTTTACTTTTTTTATTTTACTAGGCCCCTAGAGGGCTATAGCGATCAGCAATCTGATCGCTCTGCCCTATCTGCTGATCACAGCTACACAGCTGTAAACAGCAGCTATGCTCACTTTCTGCTTCTTTCGGCTCCGTGAAACTGAAAGTAATTGATGTGCAGCACAGGAGTCATCACATGACCCTGTGCTATCATGACAACCACCGGAAGTCACATGATCACATCACGTGACTTCCAGTAACGGCCGGTAAGTAAAAGTTTACCGTGGATGCCGTTATAATAGCGCTGTCACATATTGTCACATATATTTAAGGGGTTAAACGTCACAAGCAGATAAAGATTCTGCTCATGCCTAGCAGGACACATCTCAACTGTGAAAATCAGCTGAGATGTGCGCCGATCGCGGCATGCTGCCGGTGGCAGACCGCGGGCAGTAACATTATGACCGCTAGGACGTAATATTACTGCCCGCGGTCATTAAGGGGTTAATGTAACATGCTTTCCAACAGTACAGAGAGAATACTCCCCAAATCTGTACTGCGCGCCCTAGTTTAATGCAATCCCTCACTGAGAAATACACAGCCAACCATTAAACCCTAGTCACCCCGCTTAGGGACAGTTAGACACACCAGTGGGCGTGGCCAGGCGGTTGGTGCACGCCCACCCAGGGGTTTAGACAGCCCGGGGGTGGGAAAGTAGTCCGTTCAGTCTTGGAGTTTAGTACTGCAGGTCAGGCCTGTGTGTCAGGCCTGAAGTAAACTGACAGGTACCAGGGTAGGAGCCCTGGAGCCACTGGCTAGGAGGCAGACGGTGGTCTCCGTCAACAGGAGACGGGAAGACGGCTCGGTGGAACCGAGGTGGACCGGCCAGGTTTGGAGACCGCTGGTACCGACACGGGGAACCGACCCGAAAACCGTAGCACAAAGGGGGGGTACTCGGACCCTGAAGCCAGGAACCAAAACCTACTGGAACTGGTTAATTAACTGATTGAGGCCAGGACTAGAGGTCCTGTCCCACCCAAAGTCCCTCATAGAAGACAACAGCCCACTGATTAGGGATAAGAGGTCACCGCCAAGGCCCATAGATCTCATGGGCCAGGGTATGCGGGCATGGCTCCTTAGACCACATCCAGCCGGGAGCGGACTCCTACGGTTCATACAAGGATGTCTTTTCTACTAAAAAGGTGCAGGACAAGGATAGAGACCACCAGCCGGGTGGGGGATCCCGAACGCAATCGGCCGCGGCACCTGCCACCACCATCTTGGTTTACCAGAGACTTGTGTGCTTTCCTAACTGTGAGTACACCAGCATCCTCTGCGGTCATCATTCCCCCTGCACCAGAGCCATCAGGTCCCGGGGCCACCATCCCTGCCCACGGAGGGGTTGACATCTTGCTGCACAACATCTCCCTCAGGTGCCCCGTAGCAGCAGCGGTGGTGTCCCACCTCACCATATACCGTGGGTGGCGTCACAAACCTATTACGGCCTAGCCCGTACATATACGTCCCCCATTTTATTCGGCGTGTCCGCAAGACCCCGGGTCCGGAGACCCTCGAGCCACCACCCCTGAAGGTCCAGATCCGAGCAGCGGCGGAGAGGAGACTTTGTGCAGCAGGCCTTAATGGTAAAATAGCTGCTAGGAAACCACTGCTAAGGATAGACAACAAGCAGAAGAGACTTGTTTGAGCTAAAGAACACAAGGAATGGACATTAGACCAGTGGAAATCTGTGCTTTGGTCTGATGAGTCCAAATTTGAGATCTTTGGATCCAACCACCGTGTCTTTGTAGAAAAGGTGAACGGATGGACTCTACATGCCTGGTTCCCACCGGGAAGCATGGAGGAAGAGGTGTGATGGTGTGGAAGTGCTTTGCTGGCGACACTGTTCGGGATTTATTCAAAATTGAAGGCATACAGAACCAGCATGCCTACCACAGCATCTTGCAGCGGTGTGATATTCCATCCGGTTTGCGTTTAGTTGGACCATAATTTATTTTTCAACAGGACATTGACCCCAAACACACCTCCAGGCTGTGGAAGGGCTATTTGACTAAGAAGGAGAGTGATGGTGTGCTACTCCAGATGACCTGGTCTCCACAGTCACCAGACCTGAACCCAATCGAGATGGTTTCGGGTGAGCTGGACCGGTGAGTGAAGTCAAAAGGGCCAACAAGTGCTAAGCATCTCTGGGAACTCATTCAAGACTGTTGGAAAACCATTTCCGGTGACTACCTCTTGAAGATCATCAAGAGAATGCCAAGAGTGTGCAAAGCAGTAATCAAAGCAAAAGGTGGCTACTTTGAAGAACCTAGAATATAAGACATATTTTCAGTTGTTTCACACTTTTTTGTTACGTATTTCATTCCACATGTGTTAATTCATAGTTTTGATGCTTTCAATGTGAATCTACAATTTTCAGAGTCATGAAAATAAAGAAAACTCTTTGAATGAGGAGGTGTGTCCAAACGTTTGGTCTGTACTGTATATACACACACACTAGTCCTGTATTCTCCTGTATACTGGGTGCAATATCCTATATACAACACTCCACACTGATGAGGGGCAAATACCCCGAAACGGCTGTCTGTGGATGGATACCATGTTTGGTATAGGTGGTCTCCTTGACTGGAGACTGCCCTTCCCGTGGTTGTTCTTTCCCGGTGAAAGACCTGGCTAGTTTCCTGGCAGCGTTGAGAAACATGTGATGGTGTCTCCGCAGCTTTCTTATTTGCATATTTATATCCTATATACAGACACCGATGTTATATACAGATAATGTGACTGGTGTGATATCTGATATTCTGCAGTCATAGTATATTATATACTATTACATATTATCCTATATCTGACATCTAATGTCTGTAGTCACTGTATATCATATACTGATTTATCTCTGAAGGAGATTGTGGTATCCAGAGATCCGAAGTTATATACAGGATATGTGACTGTTACATATTGTGCTGAGTACAGAATATCAGATATTACCAGTGCATATATGACGCCTTGGCACCATCAGGTGGTCACACAGAATAGACCCCGGCACAACACCTTCCCTCACAGGGTTAAACCTTACCAACCAAATCCTAGTCACCCACCCAGGGTAGGAAAGGCACACCAGTGGGCAGGACCAGGCGGATGGAGAACGCCCACCTAGGGGTCTAGAGAACCCGGGGCGGAAAAAGAGTCAGTTAAGTTGAGTTAAGTGGAGTTAAGTCAAGTGGAGTGGAGCAGTAGCAGAATGTGCAGCCTAAGAGCAGAGGCGCCGGGGTTGGAGCCCCGGTGTATTGGCTAGGTGGTAGACAGTGGTCCGTGTCTGACAGGAGACGGGAAGACGGCAGCCGGAGATCCGAGGTGGACCGGGGCAGGGTTGGAGCCTGCCGGTACCGACACCAGAGACCCGACCCGGAAACCATGCACAGAGGGGGTACTTGGACCTTGAAACCAGGACTGGAACCAACGGCCTAGCTAATTAACCATTTGACGGCAGGATTACAGGTCCTGCCCCAACCAAAGTCCCAAAAGCAAACAACCACCCACAGAGAGGGATAGGGCATCCGCCAGGGCCCTGTAGATCCCACGGGTCAGCGTCAGCGGGCACGGCTCCCAACAGAAGTACCGGGAGCGGACTCCCGTGTTCCACACTGGGAAGTCCACCATATCACAACACAGTGCAGAGGAAAGTGACACAGGCTATCACCCCGGGTGAGGGACCAGAGTACACCTGGCCGCGGCGGCCGGCCACCAGCACCTTGGTTAACCATTGGACTTGTCTGATTTATTTAATCGTGAGTAAACTGAGACTTCCTGGTCTGACCAGGCGCGCTGTCCCCGTCTATCACCGTCCCCTGCACCGAGTCACCGGCCCCGGGCAACCATCCCTACCCACGGAAAGGTTAACAACCAGCTGCCATCCCATCGCCCCCAGGTGCCGCACAACAGCAGCGGTGGTGCCACACTTAACCACACACCGTGGGTGGCGTCACAGACTGACTACGGCAAATCCTGTACAAATACGTCCCCTTTCACTTGGAGTGTCCGCGTTCGACGAGCTGTTTGACGAGCCATTCGACGAACCTCTCCAACCCCATTGAAAACAATGGGAGGCAATCACAAACACATAAAAACAGATTATAAATGTACACATACAGTTAATAAACATTACCATAACACTTACCTGTCCCCGCAATGCATCCTGCACTCTGTCTCCCGCCGGTTTTCCATCGGTAATCGCTGCATCCTCCCGGTAACCAGTAGTGATGCAGGACCTATTGTGACGTCAAAATAGCCATGTGACCAGTCACGTGTCTATTATCTCATTGGCTACAGACTGGTCACATGGCTTTGACGTCATGTCCTTTCCTAGGTCCTGTCATTGCACTCTCCGGTACACGGTGCACGTTTGTGTATCACTGTGTACCGGCGACATGCTCTGGCACATGGTCGACTCCCCGTTCTGCTTCCCCGTTCCATTATTGACCGGCTGACACAGCCGGTAAATAACGGAGATCACCGTTGCCATAGCAATGCACCTGTTAGCGGTGACGTCACCGCTAGCAGCGGCACCAGGAATCACGTGATCAGAGCACCGTTGCTATGGCAACCTGTCTGTCAGCGGAGACGGTACTGCTAACAGCCAGCAGCACTGATTACTCACGGAGTGAAAAGCCTGCACAGGGAGCAGCGTCTTTCTCCCATGCAGTGCTGCTGATGGAGCAGAGCTGCATGTGTTGCAGGAGAAAGAAGACAGAAGAGCATGGATCGTGGAGGGATAAGAGGGAGTAATAAACATGGAGTCTCTAATGTGTCTGTGTATTTATTTCTATTAAAGTATTTTTCTCTGTGTGGTGTCTTTCTTGTTTTTAACCCTTTATTGGAGATTCTTAATGGCCTTGTCAAACTTGCCTGACATTAAGAATCTCTGGCTTAATACTAGCTAGTAAAACAAAGCTAGTATTAACTCATAATTACCCAGCGAGCCACCATCACCAGTGCAGCAGGAAGAGTTGGATACAGCGCCAGATGATGGCGCTTCTATGAGAGCGCCATTTTCTGGGGCATCAGTGGACTGCAATTCACAGCAGGGGGGCCCAGAAAGCTCGGGCTAACCTGTACTGCGGATTCCAATCCCCAGCTGCCTAGTTGTACCCGACTGGACACAAAAATGGGGCGAAGCCCAGTTGTTTTTTTTTTTTTAATCATTTCATGAAATTCATGAAATAATTAAAAAAAGGGCTTCCCTATATTTTTAGTCCCCAGCCGGGTACAAATAGGCAGCTGGGGGTTGGGGGCAGCCCGTACCTTCCTGCTGTATCTGGCTAGCATACAAAAATATAGCGAAGCTCACGTCAATTTTTTTTTTTTACTTTTTTGGAAAAAAAAATAAAAAATGCTTCCCTGGATTTTCCATTGACAGCGAAGGTAACACCAAGCAGTGGGGGTTAGCAGCCAGTAGCTGCTTGGATTACCCTTATCTAGCAATACAAATAATGCAGCGGGAGCCCATATATTTTTTTTATTATTCATTTAAATAACTAAAAAAAAATGGGCTTCCCTGTACTTTGATTGCCGGACCTGACAGTGCTGTCAAAATAAATCATTAAAAAAATGACGTAGCGCCCCGCGGTATTTTTGATTCTTTGCGCAGTTAAAGCAGACAGCTACGGGTTGCCACCACCATCTGCCTGGCGCTACCTTGGCTGGCAATCAAAATACAGGGAAGCCCATTAATTTTTTTTATTTAAAAAAATAGTTAAAAATGACGTGGGCTTTACTGTGGTTGGGGATCCAATGTGGATGTCACCCCAGGCTCTTTTTTATAATTATTTGATAAATAATAATAATTACAAAAAAAAGTAGGGTCCCCTCCAAATTGGATCACCAGCCAAGGTAAAGCGGACAGCTGTGGTCTGGTATTCTCAGGGTGGGAAGGTCCATAGTTATTGGCACTTCACAGCCTAAAAATAGCAGGCCGCAGGCATCCCAGAAGTGGCGCTTCCACTAGATGTGCCAATCCTGGCGCTTCACCCCAGCTCATCCCGTGCCCTGGTGTAGTAGAAAACGGGGTAATAAATGGGGTTGATACTAGCTGTAAGGTCACCTGACATCAAACCCAGCAGTTTGTGATGTCATGGCGTCTATCAGATACCCGACATCACAAACTGTCAGTACTAACAAAAAAAAATAGAAAAAAAAAAATGTATTTGAAAAAACACTCCCTAAAACACTCCCTCTTTCACCAATTTATTGTAAGTAAAAAAAATAAGGGGGTCCCACGATGACTCTGGACGTCTAGAATATGGGGGGACACACTCAAGGAACGTATCCCCCATTTTCTAGGAGTGCAGACCCTCCATGTGAGGAGTGTGGGTGCAATGAATCTGCACCCACTCTCCCCGGGTCCACAGCAGCAGAGTCCATGTCGTAAGTGTTGCTACCAAAGCTGCAATGCCCTGCTCCTGAGGTAAGGGCATGCCTAATCAGGAGAACTATTCTACATTTCCAAATATTGGTATTTGATGATATTATTACTATTCCACCTACTATATATATTGGGGATAGGATCTTGGAGATGGAATACCCCTTTAAGTCCAGTTATCCTGCTGAATGAATACTACACAACAGAGCTCGCTATTTAGACATGTTTTCTTGTAGCGTATAACGGACTCTCATGTTTGGTAGTCGTTCAGCAGGGCAACTATAAAATCAAATACCTCCATTTGGAAATATAGTATAGCTCTCCTGATCAACTATGTTCCTTACCTCATGAGCAGGGCATTGCAGTTGCTTACAGATGCATGGTTACCTCCACTCACTGTGTCTGAACACAAGAAGCTGAGCTGACAACCGCTCTGTGCATGCGGCAGCGTCTATTGTGAATGAGGGGCCGCGGGGGATCAATGGTGCACAGGTACGGGGGTCACTGGGGAACACCGGTGGGGTTATAGGGGGTGACCTGGCAGGGCCTGGGGAGGAGTTTTCTGTCGCATGTGTCATGGCACATGCGACAGAAATCAGAGGAGTAGGGTGAATGTGGCCGGCGCGCTGCTGTGCGCGTGGCCATCTTGGATTTCCGGGAGAGGGTCGGGGGGGGCACTTTGGTGACACCGGGGGACCGGAGGGGACAGAGGAGGAGATTTATCTCCCATCTGACATGTTTGTTCATGCCAGATGGGAGATAAATCATTTTTTACCGGCGCTGTCATTTACTGTAATGTGATCATCGGTATACGGTGTATACCTGTGATCACGTGAGCGGGGACCAGAAAAACCGGCCTGAATCATGATCTCCAGGGTCTCAGCTACCCCTGAAACCCCGGAGATTTTCTGACGCTGGGGGGCGCTATTCACTTATTTCTGCCTGCTGTTTATAAATTTCAGATCAGAATAAGGCTACATTCACATGACCGATCCGTTTTTGCAGTCCGCAAGAAACGGTCCTTTTTTTTCACGGGTGCATTCAAGTGGCCTGCGTTTCCATTCTGTAGACGGTCCGTATGTCATCTGTTTGTCATTCGTGTGCCTTCCGTTTTTTTTTTTGCGTACTGCAAAAAAACGGAAGGAGGGAAAATACATAAATTTACCCGGGATCCATAGCTTCAACCTACATGAGACGGTCACATGTTCACTCCAGTGCCATTTTCTACTGTTTTTCAGAGCGTAGAGCGCTCTGGTGATTTTCCTGTGCTTGTACACTTCATAACAGTCTTTTTTGTCATTATAATGGCAGAAAGACACATAATGTCCCACTCTCCTGCATTTTGCAATTTTGCACCCTTTGGTGCCTTTCATGTGGCACTAAGGGGTGCTTAGTCTTGTATTTACAAAAAAATAAATACATTTTAAAAAAAAAATGACGTGGGGTTCCCCCTATTTTTGTAGCCAGCTAGGGTAAAGCAGACAGCTGCAGCTTGCAGACCACAGCTGGCAGCTTCACCTTGGCTGGTAATCCAAAACTGAGGGCACCCCACACTGTTATTTTAAATTAAATAAATAATTAAAAAAAAAAAAAAAACACGTAGGGGTCCCCCCAAAATTGGATCACCAGCCAAGGTAAAGCAGACAGCTGGGGTCTGATATTCTCAGACTAGGGAGGTCCATGGTTATTGGACTTTCCCCAGCCTAAAAATAGCAGGCCACAGCCGCCCCAGAAGTGGCGCATCCATTAGACGTGCCACTCCTGGTGCTTCGCCCCAGCTCATCCTGTGCCCTGGTGCGGTGGCAAACGGGGTAATATATGGGGTTAATACCAGATGTGTAATGTCACCTGGCATCAAGCCCTGGGGTTCGTGAGGTCAGGAGTATATCAGATACCCGACATCACCAACCCAGTCTGTAATAAAAAAAATAGACGACAAACACATTTTTATTTAAAAACACTGTTAAAAAACACTGCCCAAAACATTCCCTCTTTCACCAATTTATTAGGAAGAAAAACAAATCCAGGTCTGCTGTAATCCAAGGGGTTCCCATGACGATCCATACCATAGTCAATGTCCCAGTCAATGAAGAACAGAATTTTCCCCATTGGCTGGGAGAGCAATGCAATATGCAATGCAATAACATCAATAGGTCAGCCCAGGTCACTGCAGGGCATGACAAGTGCTGCTGTCAGGAGCGAGGTACATTACCTGCGGTGACGATCTCCTGCACTGCTGATAGCAGAGCTGTCACTGACTTCAATGACCGCCGCCTTCACAGCCAAGTATCGTGGGAGCCTGTGACGTCACCGCTAGTCACAGTCTCAGGTCGGCAGCTATGGAGGACAGTGACAGTGCTGAGGTCGGGAGGGCAGGACTTCATCATCGCAGGTAAGCCGAGCGGGGCCATGTGTGCAAAGTGCGATGGGGGTGGAGCCTAGCGAGGTAATGTGTGCAGAGTGCCAGATGGGTGGAGCCAAGCGGGGTAATGTGTGCGGAGTGCAAAGTGGGTGGAGCTAAGCGGGGTAATGTGTGCGGAGTGCTAAGTGGGTGGAGCCTAGCGGGGCCATGTGTGCGGGCGGCGGAGAGCGAAGTGGGTGGAGCCTAGTGGGGCCATGTGGCGCTGAGGACGTCAGTGCCGGGGACTGCATGGCTTGGGACAGGTGAGTGTGAGTGTGTGTGTACATGCCGAGTGCAGGAGGGGCGGAGCCCAGTGGGGAAGTGTCGGCTCCCTGCACACATAACTAGGGTAAATTTTGGGTTACCAAGCAAAGCGCTCTGGTTGGATACCCGATATTTATCTTGGTTACCAGCTTACCGCAGGCTGCCAGCGATGGCTCCCTGCACACTGTAGCTGTAAAAAGCCCTGCTTTTGGTGATCGAACCGTTCTCGAACGTAACTCGAACTGCCGAGCTTTTAGCAAAAAGCTCGAGTTCGAGTTCGATCTCGAGCACCCTCAAAATCACTCGAACATGAAATTGGCGAACCTCGAACCTCGAACATCGCTCAACTCTAGTGGTCATAGTATAGTATATTCCTCCTCGCCCCCTTGCTTTCTGTGTAGATGTTAGTGTACGTCAGTGTCAGTGCGTTAATATATTCCCCTATTGCCTTCTCCGGTGTCCAGCACTGTTGCGCTGCTCCTCTTCTGAGTCACGTGACGCCAGTTCAGACACTGCGGATCACTTTGCTCTGTGTGTGAGTGACGTCTCTCAGTGTAAGGGGCACTTTGCACACTGCGACATCGCAGGTGCGATGTCGGTGGGGTCAAATTGAAAATGACGCACTTCCGGCATCGCATGTGACATCGCAGTGTGTAAAGGCTGGATGATACGATTAACGAGCGCAAAAGCGTCGTAATCGTATCATCGGTGCAGCGTCGGCGTAATCCATGATTACGCTGACGCGACGGTCTGATGTTGTTCCTCGCTCCTGCGGCATCACACATCGCTGTGTGTGCAGTCGCAGGAGCGAGGAACGTCTCCTACCGGCCTCACTGCGGCTTCCGTAGGATATGCGGAAGGAAGGAGGTGGGCAGGATGTTTACATCCTGCTCATCTCCGCCCCTCCGCTCTGATTGGCTGCCTGCCGTGTGACGTCGCAGTGACGCCGCACGACCCGCCCCCTTAACAAGGAGGCGGGTCGCCGGCCACAGGGACGTCGCACGGCAGGTGAGTGTGTGTGTGAAGCTGGCGTAGCGATAACTTTCGCTACGCCAGCTATCACCACATATCGCTGCTGCGACGGGGGCGGGCACTATCGCACTCGGCATCGCAGCATCGGGCTGCGATGTCGTAGTGTGCAAAGCCCGCCTAAGTCTATGGAGCCTTGTTCTGGGCCTCATTCTGACACTACATAGACTTACGTTGTAAAAGTCACTTCTGTGTTGTGTAGAGCGGAGTGTGACCCGGAGAGTCTGCAGAGCCATCAGGTGACTCAGGAAAGGATTGGAGCAGTGCTGGACACCAGAGAAAACATTGATCGGTGAGTATATTAACACAATGACACTACACTAACATTTAGGCTGTGTGCGCACGTTGCGTTTTTTCATGCGCTTCTGCAGCGTTTTGATCTGCAGCGTTTTAATGTAAAATTGCATGCGTTTTGATTTCCAGGCAAAGTCTATGGGAAATATGGCTTTCTTGTGCGCACAATGCTTTTGAAAACGCAGCGTTTTAGATGCAGAAAATTTGTCAAAATCTCTGCGTTTAGAGAAGCAACATGTCAATTGTTTTTGCCATTTTGGCAGCGTTTTGCCAACATGAGAGTCAATGAGATCTTTCATATCGCACACACAATCAAAATCCTAGCGTTTTACATGCTTTTTTTGGTGCAGAATGCATGTTTTTTTGACCAAATAAACGCATGCGTTTTTGTCATTAAATTGAGGTAATGATATGTCCCTTTACACACACACATAGTCCGACAATTAAATTAATGAAAAACTGATATTAACGTTATTTTAGCCATAAATATTAGATCACAGTTATCATTTTAATAAAATTAGCTATTTTGTGTATGATTTTAATCATGATATTTTTTCATTTTTTAACATTTTTTTCATACTGTTTGAATGTTAAAACTTTATTTAGTCGTGTATTTGTAATGAAAACGCATCTGACTTTAAGCAATGAAAAAGCATGTAAAACGCGGTAAAAATGCAGTCACAACGCAGTGAAAACGCAAGAATATTTTTAGCGTTTTTGTGAACCAAACCAAAGAGAATCCTAAAATTGTGCAGAGCATGTGTTGTGAGAATGCAGAAGTCTGCAGTTACCTAGAGTGACTGCAGACTTTCATCATAAACTTGAACAACCTCCTTAATTATAAAATTAAACCCTGAAGCCCAATCCTAACAGCGTGTAATATATGCACTGTCAGGATTCAGCTATGCACACTGGTTCTAGCAGTCATCATATGGCCGCTCCCCTCATGTGCAATTTTCATATTTAATCATGTGACAATTGGCTTCTCTTTCTACTTCTATGTTTTTCATTGAAGATCAACTCGTCTGCACGTGACTAAAGGGCCCTTTACATGCTGCGATATCGGTACTGATATCGCTAGCGAGCGTACCCGCCCCCGTCGGTTGTGTGACACGGGCAAATCGCTGCCCATGGCGCACAACATCGCTAACACCCATGACACGGACTTACCTTCCCTGCGACTTCGCTCTGGCCGACGATCCACCTCCTTTCTAAGGGGGCGGTTCGTGCAGCGTCACAGCGACGTCACACGGCAGCCATTCAATAGCAGAGGAGGGGCGGAGATGAGCGGCCGGAACATGCCGCCCACCTCCTTCCTTCCTCATTGCCGATGGACGCAGGTAAGGAGATGTTCTTCGTTCCTGCAGTGTCATACATAGCGATGTGTGCTGCCGCAGGAACGATGAACAACATTGTACCTGCAGCAGCAACGATATTTGGAAAAGGAGCGATGTGTCAACAAGCAACGATTTTTCACGTTTTTGCGATCGTTGATCGTTGCTCATTGGTGTCACGTGCTGCAATGTCACTAACGGCGGCGCCGGATGTGTGTCACTAACGACGTGACCCTGACGATATATAGTTAGCGATGTCGCAGTGTGTAAAGCACACTTAAGTGTGCAAATCATGTATGAATGAGCGGTCACATGATGACTACCCAAACCATGGGGGGCCGCCATCAGAATTGTTGCCCCGGGTGCCAGAAAGCCTAGATACACCTCTGACCAACTGTATCATTGAATCCATGCTACTGCTCTCAAAGGCTATCATGGTGCTCAACAAGACAGCAATGAAGGCTGGAATAAAGATCTGTCCTCCTCAGTGATGACAACAACTTTTGTCTTTGATTTATTGATAGCCAGAAATGGTCTGGAGATCAAGTGGGTAACACCATGAAGACACCTTCACAAGGGAACAATGAAGTGTCTAAGGAGACATTTTTTAACTTCTTTGCTAGGCCACAGGTTGCTCATGTTGTTGTGAGCAGCCTACAAGGTCTAAACATGATACCAGCGGCTGTATCTCTCCCATCGTGCACACGTAGGAGTCATTCCTTAGCAATCGTAAAGGGAGCTGTCAGCAGCTGATCATGATTTCTAAGCTCAAGTGCATTGCACATGATGGAACATTACTTCAACTACCGTTATTAACCACATTAATAGCAGCCAATTTGTATACATGCATTAATTTCTGTGAGTGGCATTCATACTTGATACTGTATAAATAGCAATGTTTTGAAAATTTTGTTTCCATTTTTTTATTATTTTCATTGCATATCATTAACATCAATCTTGTGATTTCCATAATTTCACAACTTTTACTTCTTGTTGTTGCAATTTCTAACACTGAGGGATACATATGTGGCACCCCAGGGTTCATGTGCCACAGTAACAACAGAAAGGGTTAACTCCCCACATAACACCAGCACCTCCAGGCCAGAAGGGGGAGACCAAGCTGCTCCCCTATGTATTCTGGTGTGGAGAGGAAGTGGTGAGTTCAGTTCGTGGGAGGACTGAGGAAGAAGGACCTGTAGGTTGGAGCTGGGTCAAGCTCACCACAGGGTACGCTGACCAATTCCAGGCCTAAGCCAAGGGGGAGCACCATTGGGGAGGAAAGGGGCACTGCGTACTCACTCAGTCCAAAAACGCTGACACCGACAACTTGTAAAACAGAATTCTTAGCACCGCTGTAGCAAGGAGGGAGCACGCTGGGATCCCGTGCTCTATGGTGTTGCCTGGTAGCCTGTGACCTTGACCTTGGTACCTCTGTCTGTAGTTGGTCCCTCTCAGCTTGAAACTGAACGGGTCCTGCTCACCCGTATGGCTAACGGAGTGAGCTTGCTCTCAGGGTTCACGCTTGGGATTTTCTGGACTGTATATTGGGAAAGTCCTATCCCCCTCGTTGTGCTAGTACCACGATTTTGGAGCAGGTGGAGGACGAATTGTGAAGTCTTCGCCCTTGTCGGGTAAGTTACCAGGAAGCGTGAAGCTACTTCAAGGCCTAGGGTCCATGTACCCTGTTGTGCCCTGGCCCCTGCCCGGAGATGGCCCAAGGTCGCCAGCTACCCTCCTCAGCAGTTCCGTGCCCCTTAACACGATGCCCTTCGACCGGGGTTCCAGCTCCTACCAGGCCCAGACCAACGTCTGCCACCTAGTAATTGAGGAGCTCAGCTCCTAACCTCCTCCAATGACTTGTGACCGCTCCTCTCGAGAGTCACCACTTGACTGACTACCCCTGACACTCCTGACCTCCCATTACCAACCCCCCAAGTGTCCAGTCCTATTCCCTTCAGGCTGTCCACTGGTGTGTCTGGTCATCGTTGGTAAAATTTTCCAGGCGCCATCTTGGATCGCGCCATTAGGTGCTACGCGCGGGAGAACAGCGCGCCTAAACCAGGACTCCGCCCACCGCTTGCAGAGGAGGTGCGCTCCGTGCTGAGACCCGAACGAAGATGCAGAGGAGGCAGGGCCGGCTCCAGGTTTTTGTGGGCCCCGGGCGGAAGAGTCCCAGTGGGCCCCATAAACACGCAGACACACACACATACACAGATACGTACATATACATATTTAAAGACAAACTCACAAAATACATATAAACAGACAAATCTATACAGTCATATACACTGACATACATAAATACACATCATACATGCCTACAGACAGACACACACAGCTCTGCTGCATACAGACACACACACCGCTCTGCTGCATACATACAGAGACACACACTGCTCTGCTGCATACATACGGACAGACACACACACACTGCTGCTGCATACATACATACAAACACACACATAATGCTCTGCTGCATACATACATACAGACACAGCTCTGCTGCATATATAGACACACACACAGCTCTGCTGCATACATACAGACACACACTGCTCTGCTGCATGCATACAGACACACTCACACTGCTCCAGCGGTTTTTCCTCTTTTGAAAAAGCCGACCGCCCATTATTCAATCTCATATTCACTGCTTCCCCTGCCCACCGGCACCTATGATTGGTTGCAGTCAGACCCGCCCCCATGCTGAGTTACAGCTGTCTCACTGCAACCAATCACAGCCGCCGGTGGGCGGGTCTAAATCATGCAGTACAATAAATTAATAATTAAAAAAAAACGGCATGCGGTCCCCCCCAATTTGGATACCAGCCAAGGTAAAGCCACATGGCTGAAGACTGGAATTCTCAGGATGGGAGCCCCACATTATGGGGAGCCCCCCAGCCTAAAAATATCAGCCAGCAGCCGCCCGGAATTGCCACATCCATTAGATGCGACAGTCCCGGGACTCAACCCGGTTCATCCCGAATTGCCCTGGTGCGGTGGCAATCGAGGTAATAAGGAGTTAATGGCAGCAGCACATAGCTGCCACTAAGTCCTAGGTTAATCATGGCAGGCATCTCCCCGAGATACCTTCCATGACTAACCTGTAAGTGAAAGTAAATAAACACATACATCCGAAAAAATCCTTTATTTGGAATAAAAGACAAAAAAACACCCTCTTTCACCACTTTATTAAAATCCCCAAATACCCCTCCAGGTTCGGCGTAATCCACACGAGGTCCCGCATCCAGCTCTGCTACATGAAGCTGAGAAGCTGACAGGAGCGGCAGTAGAACACCGCCGCTCCTGTGAGCTCCACGCAGCAACTGAAGTGAATCGCGTTGTCAGCGGGGACGTCACTGAGGTAATGCCGGTGTGTGTGTGCGGTGAAGATGTGGGTGGTAATGTTGAGATGTGTGCGGTGAAGATGTGGGTGGTAATGTCGGGATGTGTGCGGTGAAGATGTGGGTGGTAATGTTGGGATGTGTGTGGTGAAGATGAGGGCGGTAATGTCGGGATGTGTGCGGGATTGTCGGGATGTGTGCGGGAATGTCGGGATGTGTGCGGTAATGTGGGGATGTGTGCGGTGATGTTGGGATAAGTGCGGTGATGTCGGGATGTGTGCGGTGAAGAAGTGTGCGGTAATGACGGGATGTGTGCGGTGATGTCGGGATGTGTGCGGTGATGTCGGCATGTGTGCGGGAATGTCGGGATGTGTGCGGTAATGTCGGGATGTGTGCGGTGAAGATGAGGGTGGTAATGTCGGGATGTGTGCGGGAATGTCGAGATGTGTGCGGGAATGTCGGGATGTGTGCGGTGATGTCGGGATAAGTGCGGTGATGTTGGGATGTATGCGGTGATGTCGGGATGTGTGCGTTGAAGATGTGTGCGGTAATGTCGGGATGTGTGCGGTGATGTCGGGATGTGTGCGGTAATGTCGGGATGTGTGCGGTAATGTTTGGATGTGTGCGGTGATGTCGGGATGTGTGCAGTAATGTCGGGATGTGTGCGGTGATGTCGGGAGGTGTGCGGTGATGTCGGGATGTGTGCGGTAATGTCGGGATGTGTGTGGTAATGTCGGGATGTGTGCGGTAATGTCAGAATGTGTGCGGTAATGTCGGGATGTGTGCGGTGATGTCTGGATGTGTGCAGTGATGTCAGGATGTGTGCGGTGAAGATGTGTGCGGTAATGTCGAGATGTGTGCGGCAATGTCGGGATGTGTGCAGTAATGTCGGGATGTGTGCGGTGATGTCGGGATGTGTGCAGTAATGTCGGGATGTGTGCAGTGATGTCGGGAGGTGTGCGGTGATGTCGGGATGTGTGCGGTAATGTCGGGATGTGTGCGGTAATGTCGGGATGTGTGCGGTAATGTCGGGATGTGTGCGGTAATGTCGGGATGTGTGCGGTGATATCGGGATGTGTGCGATGATGTCGGGATGTGTGTGGTGATGATGAGGGCTCTCTCTCGGCTAAAGAAAACTTAACGCAACGCGTTATTTCACTGGAATCCGTGGCCTTTATTATTATACTTTTTGCAACGCAAGTGTGAAACTCGCTAAGGGACGGCAGCCACAGTTTCCTGCCGAGGACTGCGGTCCCCAGAACTGCAGTCCCCGGGGGCAGAAGAACTGAAGGAGAGTGGGCAGGGCCCGGGGGCAGCTGAAGTGATGAGGCCGAGTGGGCCCCCCCAGCTCTCCAGGGCCCCGGCATTTGCCCGGGTATGCCGGGTGCTGACGCCGGCCCTGAGAGGAGGTGGTCTCCGTGCTGCGACCCGAACGAAGACGCAGAGGAAGTGCGCTCCGTGCTGCGACCCAAACCGGGACGCAGGAAAGTGACCCAGGCTTGCTGTGAAGAAGACTGGTGAAATTAACTAAGGGGGCTCAAAGATGTCGCAGCAGGGAGACGCTGTTGTACCCGGCGGTGCAGCGGCACCCATCATGCTGTTCCTGATGCCGTACACCCCGGGAGTGGTGTGGCTGCCGCAGTACTCAGGAGAGACCAACACATTTAATGACTTTATTGGAAAGCTAAAAATCTACTACAGCATGTATCAACTGACAGAAGCCCAGCGTGTCGTTATGCTTATGGGACAGTTAACAGGCAATGCCCAGCGAGAGGTTACGTCCTGGTCGGACGATGGAAAAGACACTGTAGAGCACATAATAGCTGGACTAAAAGCAGCTTTTGAATCCACTGCCGGCAGCCGAGCTAAAATGAGGTTGTTTGGATGCAAGCAAAAACCTAGAGCGCAAGAGACTTTGCCTTAAACTTGCAGGAGGCGCTCAGAGCACTTAAGTTAGCAGAACCTGCCTTAAGCTGGGTTTACACACTGCAACATCGCAAACGACATCGCTGTAACGTCACCGGTTTTGTGACGTTACAGCGACCTCCCCAGCGACATTGCAGTGTGTGAAACCTATCAGCGACCTGGCCCCTGCTGTGAAGTTGTGATCGCTACAAATCGTTCAGGACCATTCCTAGGTCCTTTGTTTCCCGCTGTGCAGCATGCATCGCTAGCAAGTTTCAGTGTGTAAAGGGGACTTTACAGCGACTCCGCGGCTCTGTCTGTGTAGCGTCCTGATTAGCGGTCACCGGTGAAGGATTCACCGGTGACCGCTAATCCCCCGAGTGACTGAAGTGTCCCCCCCTCTCTCATACTCACCGATCCCCGATCACCGGCGCTGAACGGCGTTCACTCTGCTCCAGCGGCTTTTCCTTTTTTGAAAAAGCCGGCCGCTCATTAAACAATCTCGTATTCCCTGCTTTTCCCCGCCCACCTGCAAATATGATTGGTTGAAGTGAGACACGCCCACACGCTGAGTGACAGCTGTGTCACTGCACCCAATCACAGCAGCCGGTGGGCGTGTCTATGCTGTGCAGTAAAATAAATAAATAAATAATTAAAAAATCCGGCGTGCGGTCCCCCCAATTTTAATACCAGCCAGATAAAGCCATACGGCTAAAGGCTGGTATTCTCAGGATGGGGAGCTCCACGTTATGGGGAGCCCCCCAGCCTAACAATATTAGCCAGCAGCCGCCCAGAATTTCCGCATACATTAGATGCGACAGTTCTGGGACTGTACCCGGCTCTTCCCGATTTGCCCTGGTGCGTTGGCAAATCGGGGTAATAAGGAGTTATTGGCAGCCAATAGCTGCCAATAAGTCCTAGATTAATCATGTCAGGCGTCACCCCGAGATATCTTCCATGATTAATCTGTAAATTACAGTTAAAAAACACACACCCGAAAAATCCTTTATTAGAAATAAAAAACACTAACAAATTCCCTCATTACCAATTTATTACCCACAACAAAGCCCTCCTTGTCCGGCGTAATCCATGGTCCTCCGCGTCGCATCCAGCTCTGCTGCATGCAGGTGACAGGAGCAGCAGAAGACACAGCCGCTCCTGTCACCTCCACGCAGCTAATGAAGAGAGCCGTGTGATCGGCTGAGCTGTCACTGAGGTTACCTGGATCCAGCGGTGGCCGCGGGTAACCTCAGTGACAGCTCAGCTGATCGCGCTACTCACCGCCGCTCCGGTCAGCTCCACGCAGCAAATGAGGTGAGTAGCGCGATCAGCTGAGCTGTCACTGAGGTTACCCGCGGCCACCGCTGCATTCACCGCTGGTGAATGCAGACTGCTCCTATTTTACCTGATGAAAGCAATTCCGCTGAAACGCGTTGTAATAATAGGAGCGCCTAATTAATAAAGTTTAAATAACTAATATCAGCATATATCCTTATTGCGCTATATTAGACCGAAAGAATTTTTTCATATACCCCCTCCCCATTGGGAATCGGTAATAGCTGCAAAGGACCTGCTGACATATCAAAAAACCCAGCTGGTAGCTGGAGGATTGAAGGAAAAAAACCTGAATTCCATGGTGCCGGTGGAAATCAGTAGCTGACAACGTTACCCCAAATCTGGACTCCTGAAGCCTGGTTTCAGGATCTGCTCGGAGGAACTCCAGACTGATAAGCTTACACTGAAGTTGTGCGGGGGCGCACAACCAACAAAGGTGAGCAATTCTAATATTTTAAACGCTAAAAGGATTCCACGGGTGCTTCTCATAGTGCGCTTGTTTTATCTATCTATTTGTGTTTATTTACTGTCACTTACAGATTAATCATGGAAGGAATCTCGGGGAGACGCCTGACATGATTAATCTAGGACTTATTGGCAGCTATTGGCTGCCAATAACTCCTTATTACCCCGATTTGCCAACGCACCAGGGCAAATCGGGAAGAGCCGGGTACAGTCCCAGAAGTGTCGCATCTAATGTATGCGGCAATTCTGGGCGGCTGCTGACTGATATTGTTAGGCTGGGGGGCTCCCCATAACGTGGGGCTCCCCATCCTGAGAATACCAGCCTGCAGCCGTATGGCTTTATCTGGCTGGTATTAAAATAGGGGGACTGCACGCCGAATTTTTTAATTATTTATTTATTTATTTTACTGCACAGTATAGACACGCCCACCGGCTGCTGTGATTGGGTGCAGTGACACAGCTGTCACTCAGCGTGTGGGCGTGTCTCACTGCAACCAATCACATTTGCCGGTGGGCAGGGAAAGCAGGGAATACGAGATTGTTTAATGAGCGGGCCGGCTTTTTCAAAAAAGGAAAAGCCGCCAGAGCAGTGTGAACGCCGTGCAGCGCCGGTGATCGGGGATCGGTGAGTATGAGAGAGGGGGGGAAATCACCAGCAAATGAGGTGAGTAACGCGATCAGCTGAACTGTCACTGAGGTTACCCGCGGCCACCGCTGCATCCACCGCTGGATCCAGGTAACCTCAGTGACAGCTCAGCCGATCACACGGCTGTCTTCATTAGCTGCGTGCAGGTGACAGGAGCGGCTGTGTCTTCTGCTGCTCCTGTCACCTGCATGCAGCAGAGCTGGATGCGACGCTGGAGGACCGTGGATTACGCCGGACAAGGAGGGCTTTGTTGTGGGTAATAAATTGGTAATGAGGGAATTTGTTAGTGTTTTTTATTTCTAATAAAGGATTTTTCGGGTGTGTGTTTTTTAACTTTAATTTACAGATTAATCATGGAAGGTATCTCGGGGTGACGCCTGACATGATTAATCTTGGACTTATTGGCAGCTATGGGCTGCCAATAACTCCTTATTACCCCGATTTGCCAACGCACCAGGGCAAATCGGGAAGAGCCGGGTACAGTCCCAGATCTGTCGCATCTAATGTATGCGGCAATTCTGGGCGTCTGCTGGCTGATATTGTTAGGCTGGGGGGCTCCCCATAACATGGGGCTCCCCATCCTGAGAATACCAGCCTGCAGCCGTATGGCTTTATCTGGCTGGTATTAAAATAGGGGGGGACCGCACGCCGGATTTTTTAATTATTTATTTATTTACACGGCACACAGAGCCTGAAGTCGGGTGAAGTTCACCTGCTTTTTTGACACGTCCCCAACGACCAGCTAGTCGCTCTGCAGGTCCGGATCGCTGTTAGGTCGTTGGCCAGGTCTGCCTGTTTGACAGCTCACCAGAGACTTTGTAGCGATCCCGGCTAGGTTGAGATCGCAGGTTGGATCGCTAGAAAGTCTCAATGTGTAAACCCAGCTTTAGCCCCCGAAGCAGATAAGCTGCTGATAGACCAATTCTTAAATGGACTCTCATCCCTTTCCCACCGGGGACAACTGAGCATGATGGTGATCCAGGATCCAGGACTAATGTTTGCCCAGCTAAAGGATAGAGCCATCCGCCTTCTGCAGGTAGAGGAGCCCCAGGATATACACTGTGTTCAACACCCTACAGCATTTACCCCAGCAGCTGGGAGTGCCAGTGACATCAGCCATGTCAGGGGCTGCTGCTAACCACCTGGAGCCCATCACTAATAAGGCTCTCCATCAAAAGCTTGATGCCCTGACAGACACTGTTGTTTCCATGGCTAAAATCATCCATGAGCTGCGTGGATCCAAGTCTTCACCCAAGATCGAGTTAGCGACCAGCAAGGAGGATGTCCCATAGATGAGGCCTAGGAGATACCAAGCAACGGGAGGATGACCCAGCGACCGCTACCAGCTGGACGGACAGCCTATTTGCCGCTGTTGCAAGGAGCCAGGTCACTTGGCCCGGGAATGTGCTTTAAATGGGGATCCCCTGGGAAGGCGGGCCATTCCTCAGGAATGAACTCTCAAGGCCCCTCACCCTGGCACGACAAGTATTTGGGAGGATGTCCAGTTATCCCCATTGTGCTGGATGTCATTCCGCTCAACGCCTTGCTGGATACCGGTTCCCAAATAACATCAATTCCGCATGTCCATTACAAGAGGTACTGGGCTGATTCAGACGTTAGCAGTGGTCCATCTAACATTGCATTGAATATATGGGCTAGCAATGGTGAATTAGTACCACAGGTTGGTTTCAGAGAAATGACCATTAAGATTGGGAGAGTAGAATTACAGAACCAGAGTATTGTCATTGTTGATGTTGACCGGCGAGAACGTTAACCAACTATGCTGCTAGGAATGAATGTAATTGAAAATTGTTTTGCAGAGATAATTACTGTCTTGCAGCAGATCGCCGAGACTGCCAAACTCGGGCAACAGAGACCCCTGCAGAAGGAAATTAAAGCCTTGATGCTGAAGCAGCAGGTAGAAATGTCAGGAGGTGAAATTGGCAGTGCAAGGGTAAGTGACCCAATACCCATTGTAATTCTTCCCAAAATGGAAATGCTGGTCTGGTGTAGAGCTGCAATAGGGGGCGATGTATGGGGAGATAAGGTATGCACACCAGTGACTATGTAAGGGGAATACATGAAATAGCAGAAACTGCTGTGTGAATACTGACTTGAAAAATCCAATAGCTATATGTAAGAGTGAAAATGTGAAAAATGGAATCTGCATTACTGCCATGAACATATGAATCAAGAGAAATTTAGCTACTGAATTGATCAATGCAATAGAGCCCCAACACTACGCCAAAGTATTTCTCTACGTTGGGGTCCCTAGCTTGTGTGTGTCCTCTCATGCAGTTAAAAAACCTACCGTGTATGGGAAGCTGAGACCCAGGCTATTTATGCGTATGATATGGATTGGCAATAGGTGTGGTTGGGGAGGGTTCACAAACGAAAAAATACTAACAAATAGGAATAACGTTTGGAACACCATTCTAAGTCCGAACTGGGTGCAAAAACCTAAAAAAAACATCACTATGGGGAGATAAGGTGTGCACACCAGTGACTATGTAAGGGGAATACATGAAATAGCAGAAACTGCTGTGTGAATACTGACTTGAAAAATCCAATAGCTATATGCAAGAGTGAATATGTGAAAAATGGAATCTGCATTACTGCCATGAACATATGAATCAAGAGAAATTTAGCTACTGAATTGATCAATGCAATAGAGCCCCAACACTACGCCAAAGTATTTTTTTTAGGTTTTTGCACCCAGTTCGGACTTAGAATGGTGTTCCAAACGTTATTCCTATTTGTTAGTATTTTTTCGTTTGTGAACCCTCCCCAACCACACCTATAGCCAATCCATATCATACGCATAAATAGCCTGGGCAAAGAGAAGAAAAAAACCAGCTCACCCTTTCAGGAGATTAGAGTGTCTGCCAAGAACGGTGCACGGACTTTTGGTAGTTAGACCTTACTACCACGAATTTCAGTGAGGAGGAGATAATCCAGCATCCAGTTCCAGAAATTTAAAACATCAGATTTTATTCAAAATTTCATTAAAATTCCATGTTCCATGGTTGCATTAAAAACGCATCATAGCAGGTGTAAAAAGGGAGGACGCGTTTCGGACGTATATGTCCTTAGTCTAGTCTAGACTAAGGACATATACGTCCGAAACGCGTCCTCCCTTTTTACACCTGCTATGATGCGTTTTTAATGCAACCATGGAACATGGAATTTTAATGAAATTTTGAATAAAATCTGATGTTTTAAATTTCTGGAACTGGATGCTGGATTATCTTCTCCTCCCTGCATAAATAGCCTGGGTCTCAGCTTCCCATACACGGTAGGTTTTTTAACAGCATGAGAGGACACACACAAGCTAGGGACCCCAACGTAGAGAAATACTTTGGCGTAGTGTTGGGTTCTATTGCATTGATCAATTCAGTAGCTAAATTTCTCTTGATTCATATGTTCATGGCAGTAATGCAGATTCCATTTTTCACATATTCACTCTTGCATATAGCTATTGGATTTTTCAAGTCAGTATTCACACAGCAGTTTCTGCTATTTCATGTATTCCCCTTACATAGTCACTGGTGTGGATACCTTATCTCCCCATAGTGATGTTTTTTTAGGTTTTTGCACCCAGTTCGGACTTAGAATGGTGTTCCAAACGTTATTCCTATTTGTTAGTATTTTTTCGTTTGTGAACCCTCCCCAACCACACCTATTGCCAATCCATATCATACGCATAAATAGCCTGGGTCTCAGCTTCCCATACACGGTAGGTTTTTTAACTGCATGAGAGGACACACACAAGCTAGGGACCCCAACGTAGAGAAATACTTTGGCGTAGTGTTGGGGCTCTATTGCATTGATCAATTCAGTAGCTAAATTTCTCTTGATTCATATGTTCATGGCAGTAATGCAGATTCCATTTTTCACATATTCACTCTTGCATATAGCTATTGGATTTTTCAAGTCAGTATTCACACAGCAGTTTCTGCTATTTCATGTATTCCCCTTACATAGTCTCTGGTGTGCATACCTTATCTCCCCATAGTGATGTTTTTTTAGGTTTTTGCACCCAGTTCGGCAATAGGGGGCGAGACTATCAGGCCCTGGAAGAACCCGTGTACTCGGACAGTAGGCCCACTGTACTGACGGCCAGAGGAATAGTTGAGGTACACCAGGGAAGAGTGCCAATACGCCTTCTAAATTGTGGGGAAGATGAGGTCACCCTACCAAAGTATGCTACCATGGCTAAGCTATATACGGTTGATAACGCCATCACCACCATTGAGCCCTTGAGCCCATCAAGTCAGGCGGAGTACAATGGCTCAGAGGGAGAGCTGGAGGATTGGTGCCAAAAGCTACATGTAGGTACTGGTTCTACACCCTCCCATCAAAAGCATGGAGTATACCGGGTAGTGAAAGAATATGAACAAATATTCAGCAAACACCCGTTAGACTTTGGGCAGATCAAAGGGGTAGAGCACACTATACCCACAGGTAACCATCCACCCATAAAGGAGAGGTATAGACCAGTACCACCGGCTCACTACCAATGCGCCAAAGACATGCTCAAGGAAATGAAAGAAGCAGGGGTAATAAGAGTCAGTTGTAGCCCCTGGGCAGCCCCACTAGTGCTAGTTAAAAAAAAGATAGGACCATTGAGGATGTGCGTAGACTACCGACGGATCAACCGCATTACACACAAGGATGCATACCCGTTACCTAGGATAGAAGAGTCATTGGCTGCATTAAAATCCGCTACTTACTTTTTACACCCTAGATCTGACTAGTGGGTATTGGCAAGTTCCTGTGGCAGAGGCTGACAAGGAGAAGACAGCGTTCACCACGCCGATGGGCTTCTGTGAGTTCAATTGTATGCCGTTTGGACTCTGCAACGCGCCCGGTACCTTCCAGCGACTGATGGAATGCTGCCAAGGACATAAGAACTTTGAAACTGTCCTCCTGTACCTGAATGACGTCATAGTCTACTCCAAGACCTATGAACTGCATCTACAAGACCTGAAGAAGTGTTTGAAGCCTTATCTGGATACAGCATGAAAATCAAGCCATCCAAGTGTCACCTTCTAAAGCCAAGGGTACAGTACCTGGGACATGTCGTGAGCTCAGAAGGAGTAGCACCGGATCCTGAAAAAGTTACCGTGATAAGAGATTGGCCGAGACCCACCAGCGTGAAAGAGGTGAGGCAATTCCTGGGACTGGTGGGCTACTATAGAAGATTTATAAAAGGGTTCACAAAGTTAGCAGCACCCTTACAAGACACCCTGGTAGGACAGACAAAGAAGTCTGCAGCCTGGAATCCTCCTTTCCAGTGGAGTGATGAGAGAGAAGAGTCCTTTAAGAAGTTAAAGTGGACGCTAACAGGAGAAGAGATCCTAGCATATCCAGATTACCATCAACCCTTCATTTTGTATACGGATGTCAGCAACATAGGACTGGGAGCAGTATTGTCTCAAGAGCAGGAAGGCAAAGAGAGAGTATTGCCTTTGCAAGCAGGAAGCTCTGGCCTACAGAAAGAAACCCTGAGAATTACAGCTCCTTCAAGATAGAACTACTGGCAGTAGTTTGGGCTGTAACAGAGCATTTCAAACACTACCTGGCAGCTGCAGAATTTACCATCTTTACTGACAACAATCTGTTGACCCACCTGGACTCGGCAAAATTAGGTGCGCTGGAACAGCGATGGATAGCCCGACTGTCAAACTACAACTTTGTTATCAAATAGCACACAACGGAAGGGCTGACACACAAAACCGCGATCCAGCTGTGAAGGTAGTGAAAGAACTGCTTACACAACAATGTGCGTACCCTAACCAGAATGCCCAAGCTGAGACATAACATCTCTGGAAAGAGAGAAGTAAATTTTTCCTGTACCAAGGGAAGCTCTGTAGAAGGCACACCAATCCAAAAACACATAAGTTGGTCTGGCAGATCATCGTGCCCAAGAGAGACGTCAAGATGGTTCTGGAAGCTTACCACGACGGTGCAGGTCATTTTGGTTGGAAAAGTTGGAAGTGCTCTTAAGAGAAAGATTCTACTGGGTTGGCATGAGGAAATCAATTGAAGATTGGTGTAGAAAATGTGGCCCATGCAACTACAGGAGAAAGGATCAACAGAGCCAGAGAGCCCCAATCCAGTCCATAATAACCAAGCAACCACTTGAGCTAGTCGCATTAGACCACGTCAAGTTGTCACCAAGTCGGTCCGGCTATGTCTATGCCTTAACCATCGTGGACCATTACTCACGTTTCTTAGTGGTGTTACCCGTGAAAGACCTTACAGCTAAAACAGCAGCTAAAGCATTCCAGATGTACTTTTGCAGACCCCATGGTTACCCAGAACGAGTCCTTGCAGATCAAAGTCTAGCTTTTGAATCACAGATCTTCCAAGAATTCTGCAACATGTATGGCTGTAAAAAGATCCGCACAACAGCATACCATCCCCAAACAAATGGCCTATGTGAGAGGATGAACCACATTGTGATTGACCTGTTGAATACCTTACCGGAGTGAGAAAGAAATCAATGGCCAGAGAAATTGCCCGACCTGGTGGACTTGTACAATCATGTCCCGTTGAGTTCTACAAACTGCACCCCCGCCTACCTCATGCGGGCAAGACCCGGTAAACTGCTAATAGATTTAGATATGGGAATTATGAAGCCAGATGCAAAAGTTCAAAATTCCAATTGAGATACCCTACGTCAGCAACACTATCGCCAAGTACAAGAGTGCGTAGAGAAAAGTCTCCAACAAGCTAGGGGGAGACAGGAGAGAACCTTTAACCAGCATGCTCTAGCAACCCCATTGCAACCTGGTGGCCAAGTTCTCAAGAGGAAACGAGGCACGAACAAATTAGATAATCAGTGGGAAACCATCCCATATACAGTCTTACCATCAAGTATGGATAATCCCAAAGTGTGTCTCGTCAGTAAGGATGAAGGAAGGACAACAGCTGTCGTGTCAAGAGATCAACTCAAACTGTGTCCTGAAACTCTGAAGACACCAGAAGTCACCTTACCTGTACAGGTACAACCTGTCAAGGAGGAAGAAGATGTGTTCCATACAGTCTTAGGAGATTTCCCAAAAACCTGGCCAAATTACTATGGGGCAGTAGTAGTCCCGATGATCGCCTTCCCTCAAGTGGTGGAACCAGCATCAGAACCCGTACCACAAGAAGTCCCAAGACAAGAAGAACTGGAAGTTGAATTCGTAGAGGAAGGACCTATTCCTGGTCCCAGTGGGTTTTCCAGTCCTACAGTCAGTCCCCCATCCTCACAATTGCCAGAAACACCAAATAGGTACACTTCCACCCACACCATTATGCTAAATACACCCGGTACACCAGCAGTATGCAGGTCACAGCGTAGTACCCAGGGTCAGATACCAGCAAGATATAAGGACTAATGTGAAATTGCATATAAAATGTACATATGTTTTAATGTTTACATGAGAACCTATAACAGTTTAGTGTGCAGAAAGGGTGAGAGAAGAGTGGTATAAGGTGGCAGCACGGAGAGTTACAACTTGATCACATGGGTGGTGGCCCGAGGGCCGTGAGGCCTACTGCACTTACGACCAGAGTAGAGACACCTGTAAGAAGCGTTTGGCTATTGAAATGTTTATATGATTGCAACGTTGATACCCACAAGCCCAGTACCTACAGAGACTATTCTGTATGAACACTTACATATTCTTGAACAAGTTTCTCTTTATTAAATATGGACCATACCTACCACAGGACTGGTTGTGGTAAAGACTGGGTGTGTACCTTCACCAGCCCTGGAGAGGAGACAGACAAAACAGAGGAACATAGAACAGAGAAAGAGTATTGCAGAACTCACCCCAGTGGAGTGCACAGAACGGATACCGGATCTGAGACTGTGCAGGTTACATACCATACAGTTAACACCGGAGAAGTGAAGATTCCACATTCTTCATCTGTACCACAGATACAGCAACACAGCAGAGTTCAGGAACACTACAAGTAAGGACTCGAGTTGCCTGTCAGGTTGGTACCCGGGAGGAGAACAGGGCCGGCTGCCTAGTTTATACAGCAGCAGGGCCACACACAGCGCAGATAAGGGAGCTAAAACGGCCCGGCTGGGTGGGAGAAACCCTGAACCCTGCACAGACTCCGTGGACAGTACTCTGCTGAATGCTATCATCAGTAAAGGCCAAAGAAACTGCAATACCATGAGTCTGCTTGTTTATTGCGCTTGTGTCTTGCACTCCCCCATAGACTATCACACTACCCCGGGGAGAAGGCTCTACCCATGGGGAGCCATCCCATCTCAAGCTGCCATCCATCACCCCGGAGGTTCTGCAGCAGCGGTGGTCATTTCTGATCATATCCCACAGGTGGCATCACGTACATAACCCTCCTTCTATTGTAGAACCAGGGATCACAGACTGGGTCACGACACCGTGATCCCCCTCCACAGAAGCGACCCCTGGGCCTGGTTCTGAGTACCCCCTTATCTCTGGTGACACACATATAGATATACATACTGTACATGTCAAATAATATACTGTATATCCCAAAGAAGCAGAATAGCCTCTGGGGGTGTTATATCCTTCAAGGGAATATGTTTCAAGTTTTACATGTCTGTCTACGGTGTATATATTCTCTACCAACAATGATCTAGCCTATTAGTTATTTTTTGTTTGGCTCACACATGGGGAATGAGAATAGAATCAGAAAATACAAAACACAATTCAACATCAGACAAGAACAAAATCAAAGAGAGGTGAACAATAACCAACCGAAAAGAAATTGTGAAACCTGCAGCAATAATTCGACAAACTGGAAAAACGCCACATATTTGTGTGAGGTATCATGGAGATAGCTCATTATGTTTTTGGAAATTCCCCAATCCTGTACTATTTGTGCATATGGCAGAGATGAGTGAATACAACCAGTATTACAAGCGTATTTTTTTCACCTTGTTGATGGGGTTCCCACTGAGCTTTTAGACAGCACTAGAGAAAAATCATTCTTCCAATCTGAGAAACTTTCTTTTGTTGTTGGTTTGTATAACATTAAAGAAAATTCTAAAATACGAGATGAGTTTCAAACAGAGGTTCTGACATGACCACATGTGGATCCAAGCTGTCAATGTCTATTTTAGATCAGCCTACTGTTTAATCAGGGAATGTCTGTTGCCAAGGTGGACCACTTAAAAGAAGCTGGCTTGAAAAGAATCCTGAGGAGCCACTGCTACTTCAACAATATATAATTTATAAAACATTGGAAATCAATATATACTGCTATATAGTACTTATGGTGCTATGTGGCTTAGCTATAAGGCAAATTGCATTCATACTAATGGATTTATCTACCCAAATGAATACTCTTATCTATCCACTGGAACACTGCTCTGAATGCAATACCTGAGAAATGCCAGATATACATACAAATGTATAAAGTAGACACTGATCTACATGTACAGTGCTGGCCAAAAGTATTGGCTCCCCTGCAATTCTGTCAGATAATACTCAGTTTCTTCTTGAAAATGATTGCAATTACAAATTCTTTGGTATTATTATCTTCATTTCATTTGTCTTCAATGGAAAAAAAAAAATTGTCATAAAGCCAAATTGGATATAATTCCACACCAAACTTAAAAAAGGGGGTGGACAAAAGTATTGGCACTGTTTGAAAAATCATGTGATGCTTCTCTAATTTGTGTAATTACCAGCACCCGTAACTTACCTGTGGCACTTAACAGGTGTTGGCAATAACTAAATCACACTTGCAGCCAGTTAACATGGATTAAAGTTGACCCAACCTCTGTCCTGTGTCCTTGTGTGTACCACATTGAGCATGGAGAAGAGAAAGAAGACCAAAGAACTGTCTGAGGACTTGAGAATCCAAATTGTGAGGAAGCATGAGCAATCTCAAGGCTACAAGTCCATCTTCAAAGACCTGAAAGTTCCTGTGTCTACGGTGCGCAGTGTCATCAAGAAGGGTAAAGCCCATGGCACTGTGGCTAACCTCCCTAGATGTGGAAGGAAAAGAAAAATTGACGAGAGATTTCAACGCAAGATTGTGCGGATGGTGGATAAAGAACCTCGACTAAAATCCAAACAAGTTCAAGCTGCCCTGCAGTGCGAGGGTACAACAGTGTCAACCCATACTATCCGTCGGCGTCTGAATGAAAAGGGACTGTATGGTAGGATACCCAGGAAGACCCCACTTCATACCCCGAGACATAAAAAAGCCAGGCTGGAGTTTGCCAAAACTTACCTGAGAAAGCGTAAATTGTTTTGGAAGAATGTTCTCTGGTCAGATGAGACAAAAGTAGAGCTTTTTGGGAAAAGCCATCAACATAGAGTTTACAGGAAAATAAAAGAGGCATTCAAAGAAAAGAACACGGTCCCTACAGTCAAACATGGCGGAGGTTCCCTGATGTTTTGGGGTTGCTTTGCTGCCTCTGGCACTGGACTGCTTGACCGTGTGCATGGCATTATGGAGTCTGAACACTACCAACCAGAGGTGTAGCTAGGGGTTCAGCTCAGGGGGGGGCAAAAAATCAGAGTGGGCCCCTAACCAGTAATCCTGATTACAACTACGGTGAGGCACCCTAATTATGGGCATAGGAGACCCTAAGCAAATAACTGCGCTGTTATTGACAATAAATCTCTACACAAAGTCCAACACTGATATAATTTACAAGGCCATTTAAAGAGTAGCAGTGAATCTGTAAAAAAACACATGCTATAAGGATGTTATGTATGGGATCCCTTTTTTCTACACAGTCTTAGGGCTCGCTTACATTAGAGTGTAAATTGGATGAAAGCAATGAGAAAATCAAGTCCATATTGCAGCTCTGATCTGCGAGATTTTCTTAAGTTCTAAACAGTCTGAGGAAAATAATGGCAGCAGAGCCAGAGCCGAGTGTCATCAGCAGAGCCAGAGCCGAGTGTCATCGGCAGAGCCGGAGCCGAGTGTCATCGGCAGAGCCGGAGCTGAGTGTCATCGGCAGAGCCGGAGCCGAGTGTCATCGGCACAGCCGGAGCCGAGTGTCATCGGCACAGCCGGAGCCGAGTGTCATCAGGATACCGCATCCCATGCTCTACACCCCTCTGACCCCGGCCTTCGACTTGAATGGGCGAGTCTGACCTCACACACAGAAGAAACAAGTGCATGCTGGGATTTTTTTTACATGCAGATTTGGTCAGTGAAGAACAAAAATGCTCATCTGCAGGACCCCGTTGAATAACATTGCTCCATGTGCTGTCAGTGCAATGTCTGCTTTATCACATACAGCACCCAGCCGAAAATACACTGGTGTGAACCCGGCCTAATGAGGGGCTCATTCACATGTCACTGAGTCTTCACGAACACAAATAACAGTCCATGTGTCATCAGTTCGGTCAGTGACAATTTTTGTTATCAGTTAAGTCAGAGTTTCATCAGTTTTTCTCCAATAAAAAAAAAATAATTGTATGAAGGTTTCTCCTATCGAATAGTCAAGAAAAAACAGCCAGCAGATAGATGGTATCTGAGAGCTTCCAATTTCTTCATGGATCCATAGACTTGCATTATTTGGATCAGAATCCGACAAGCCTCTGTGTTTTTGTGTGAGCCACTAAGTCTTCACAAATACATGGACCTGTGATCAGCCCTATAGACTCTCATAGGTACAGGCTCTATCTGTGATCAGCCCCATAGACTCTCATAGGTACGGGTTCTATCTGTGATCAGCCCCATAGACTCTCATAGGTACGGGTTCTATCTGTGATCAGCCCCATAGACTCTCATAGGTACGGGCTCTGTGATCAGCCCCATAGACTCTCATAGGTACGGGATCTATCTTTGATCAGCCCCATAGACTCTCATAGGTACAGGTTCTATCTGTGATCAGCCCCATAGACTCTCATAAGTACAGGCTCTATCTGTGATCAGCCCCATAGACTCTCATAAGTACATGCCCTATCTGTGATCATCCCCATAGACTCTCATAAGTACATGCCCTATCTGTGATCAGCCCCATAGACTCTCATAAGTACAGGCTCTATCTGTGATCAGCCCCATAGACTCTCATAAGTACAGGCCCTATCTGTGATCAGCCCCATAGACTCTCATAAGTACATGCCCTATCTGTGATCAGCCCCATAGACTCACATAAGTACTGGCTCTATCTGTGATCAGCCCCATAGACTCACATAGGTATGGATATACAATTAAGCAAGGAAAATGAGTTTTAAAGGGCCAATCATTATGAAAAACGCATGAGAAGTGCTCCTTTGGAAATAATTATAATGTATTCATGTCAAAATACATATAAGGGCACTGTTATAACATGATGTACAATTGATAAAATACAACAGTGATTGGAGATAGAGAGGAATCAGAGATATCCCAACCTAGGACATCCACAACATAATATATAGGGGGCAATTCTATGTATTCAGAGGTAATCCTCATACAAAATTACGACACAGAGGGTCACATTAATTAGATAGTCCTACAAAAGCTGAATCCAAACCCCTACCCTGTGAAGAGGCATAGGATCATAACTTACCCATACTAAAGTGCAAGTGCTGGAGTGGATATCCTGTGGCGAGGGGGAAGGGCTTACTACCCTGCTCTAATCCTGCAGAGTTAAGAGTAGCTGAACCTACAGGTGGGCCCCTCTGAGCACGGGGCCCGGGGCAACCGCCCCCTCTGCCCCCCTGCTAGCTACGCTACTGCTATCAACAAATTTTGCAGCATAATGTAGGGCACAGTTTGAGAAAGCTGGGTCTCCCTCAGAGGTCATGGGTCTTCCAGCAGGACAATGACCCAAAACACACACTTCAAAAAGCACTAGAAAATGGTTTGATAGAAGGCACTGGAGACTACTAAAGTGGCCAGCAATGAGTCCAGACCTGAATACCATAGAACACCTGTGGAGAGATCTCAAAATGGCAGTTTGGAGAAGGCACCCTTCAAATCTCAGGGACCCGGAGCAGTTTGCCAAAGAAGAATGGTCTAAAATTCCAGCAGAGCATTGTAAGAAACTCATTGATGGTTACCGGAAGCAGTTGTTTGCAGTTATTTTGGCTAAAGGTTGTGCAACCAAGTATTAGGCTAAGGGTGCCAATACTTTTGTCTGGCCCATTTTTGTAGTTTTGTGTAAAATGATCAATGATTTGATTTTTGTTTCATTCTCTTTTGTGTTTTTTCATTGCAAGCAAATTAAATAAAGATAATAATACCAAAGAATTTGTGATTGCAATCATCTTCAAGAAGAAATTGAGTATTATCAGTATTATCTGACAGAATTGCAGGGGTGCCAATACTTTTGGCCAGCACTGTATTTACTTTTATCATATGCAGTGTCTATAAAAAGTCTACACACCCTTGTAAAAAATGTCAGGTTTTTATCATACAAAAAAAAGTCATAAAGGAAGAATCATTTCAGAAGTGTTCCCCCCTTGATTTTCATCTATAATTTGTAGAAATCCATTTAGAAAAATACTGAATTAATTTTGATGGGGAAAAAAAAGCTAAAATAATGTGCTTATATAAGAATTAATACCCTCATATAATTGGGGATGTGGCTGTGTTCAGAATTAACCAATCACATTAAAATTCCTGTTAAAAAGTAGTTAGTACACAGCTGCCATCATCTAATGTGACTTTGATTAATCCCATATAAAGCATAGTTGTGTAGGATTTTTCTGACATTTTCTCAGTTGCATTTTACAACAAAACCCATGGTCCATAAACAGCTTCCAAAACAGCAAAGGGATCTCATGATTGCAAGGTATCAGTCAGGAGATGGGTACACGACAGTTTCAAAGGTATTAGATATATTATGGAATACTATGAAGATTGTCATGAAGAAGCGGCTTAAAGGGGTTTTTCCACGAACAAAGTTAATTTTAATCATTAGCTATTGAAATAATAATAAATTCCATAATTGGATTTTTTTTTTAAAAAAATGTTCCTGTGCTTAGATAATCTTATATATGTTTTACTGCTTTGTACTTTGTAATTTCTTTTCTGACTGTACAGGGACATGGTCTGATCATACCACAGCTCCTGGGCCAGAGATGAAGTAAAAAAGTAAACAAGCATTACAGAATGGGATCGTAAATAATTCTGTCTATGAGGTAAAACATTTTTTAAAAACTGGCAGGGAAATGTTTTACCTCACAAAAATAATCAGTTATGATACTGTGGTGTAATGTCGGTATACTATTTTGTGTCCTCCCCAGCCCAGGAGATGTGGTATGTTAGACCATGTCCCTGTGTGAAGCCCCACAGGTGTTGTGTCGGTGCATTACCTTCAGGGACTCCACGTAGATGGATCTGTCTGGTCACAGGTAGGAAACCTTCTTTGTAGTTTGTCGTGACGCCACTCTCAGTATTGCGGCCAGTAGGGACCGCCACTGCAGGTTGAGGGTCGCCTGGGGCTGATGGTATGTGCAGTTAGTTGGAATAGCCTCCTGAGAGTGAGGCAAGCCCCAGGGCCCGATGTAGGTGCGTAGTACCACAAGGCGCAGAATAACTCCACACAGGCAGAATGTCTTTCAGGGTTTTTACTCACTTCAGGTGGCAGGGTGAGTAACCCGGGCGTAGCTGGGATGAACCAGGCGGGAACCAGGTGTCCTTCAGGCTGACTTGTGAGGGTGACTACCAACTCGCCTTCCTTAGCCCTTTTTGGTTTGGGGTGACCCCGACTTTTAGTCCCTATGGGGGTCACCCAGGGAAGTTGCTGAAGCCTCACTCCCCTTCGTTTGCCGTGTGCTTGTCGCCTGGGCCAGATCACTCCAGCTTCTTGCCTCCTGTGAGCTATGGGCCCTAACTGTGGCTACGTGGCTGCGGCTTTTTGTGGTGTTGTGGCGTGGGCTTTGAGAGCCCCACACCGGCAGGTTTAGCAAAAGAAAGCTGGATCTATCTCCGCTTCGGGATCTGCCGCCCGTTTGGGCCTGGTACTCTCCAGCAGTCTCCTTACTTCCCACTCCGTGCTCTTCTCTCTAGCTGAGATGGGTTTCGGGTAGCACTCCTAGTTGACCGTTCTCCCCCGTCAGTAGCCACTGCGCGGGCGCTGTTAGACAGCAACAGCCCCACAGGTCTGCTCCTCACTGAGCCCTATGGAGTTCTCTGCTCTAACTGACTCACTGCCCCTCCTCTCCTGTTCTTGCCTACGCCACCTAGCAACCAGACTCTCTAACCACACCCCTTGAGAGGAGATGGAGGCTTTTGGCCCCCTCCACTATTCCAGTGAAGGTCAAGGCTTTTCCCCCTCCTGGGATCCCCAGGGGTCCTCTCATGGGTACATGTGTGAGACCTGATTACTATGCGCCTGTGTTCCACACCCCTGTCAGCCTTCTGGATTACCTGTATTGTACTGTCCCCAGCATGGGTGCAGTACTCAGTGGTGCCTGACCAGGTCAGGGGCGCCACATTCCCCCTTAGTTATCACCAGCACGTCCTCGGGCTGCAAGACAACATTTTAAAATGCATAAAACATTAAAACATGTAAAACATTTTTAAAAGCACCAGGTACCATACATCACCACCCTCCACCCACAAGTCCGTTAACCCACCCAAAACCCTCTCACGTTGGCCGCGCCTTCAGCCACTTCTGGCAGGGTGTAGAGGCGGCTTTCATGGGCTGGTGGTCTTCAGGGTATACCTGGCCTGGTGGATCCGCGCCTTCAGCCTCTTCTGGCAGGATGTAGAGGCGGCCTCCACAGTTGGTGCTGACCAGGTACCCTCTTTGTGGTGGAGAGCCAGGCCCCATAAACAGGCATGCTCTCTGGTCGCAGGTAAGCCAAGGCCCTATATACGGACGGGCTCCTCCTGGTTGCAGACGAGCCAAGCCCCTAAACAGGCTGACTCTGGTGGTGGTGGTGCCCTCTGGTGTAACTATTTACACTGCGAGAGTTTGTGGCTATAGCCAGTTCATAGCCTTAAGGTTTATTTCTCAAAATAGTTTATGTGGGCACATTCTTGAACTTTAAAACGTTGCAAAACAAACTTTCCAAACTGGTCAAAACTTTAACTTTTCAACTGCTGTACTTCTTACTTTAGGCAGATTCCTCTTCACCAGGGCTTGGGCCTGTAGGGCTGCGGCACCTGTTGCTTTCTTGGCCTCTTTCTTCATCTGTTGTTGTCTCATCTGCAGGTTCCTTGTCTCTGCTTTCTCTATCTTCATCTGTTTCCTTTCCTGTATCTGTTTCTCTTTCCTGTAGCATGGGGTGGCTGTAAGGTTTGCTGGTACATAGTGCTACGTCAAGCGCGTACAGTCCTCTTTCGCCTTGATGCATGGTAAACTGTACTGAATCCCCCATCTTTAGGTTTCTGCCAGGGTGTCCTCTAGGCAGATGAGCGCTCACATCTCTTCGGTTGACAAATATCCCTTCCTTCACACCAGGTGCTACAATGAATCCATATCCACTTTTCAAATTGAAATCCTCCACTACTCCTCTGCAAAGGGGTCCTCTGACCTGGGCTTTGGCTCTTCTCAGGAACCTTTTCTCCTGTAGGTCTCTGGCTGTGACTTCGTCTTTCTGCTCAGGAGATTGTGATGTTGGAGGATACTTTGTACTACCGCCTCGGCGCCGTGTCTTGCGGGCTGGATTCTGCGAAGTACTGCTTACAAGCTCCCAGGTGGGGCGGTTGGGCAGGTCTTCTTCAGCAGGAGGTGTCAGGTCTTCCTCGTCCCAGCGGGAATATGGCAGCATCTCCGGCTCTGGGACTAGCACTGCTGCTGGCTCCGGGGGCAACTCCTCAGCTTCTTGCCCTCCTCTCCCCCTTAGTTCTTCGCTGCACTCTGGTCGTGGCAGCGCTGGGGATGAGTGTTCCTCAGCTGGCCCAGGCGGTGGACTCTTCGGCGTGGTTGCCGCAGGGGTTGCCTTAGGGGTGTGCGGAGGGAGCATGTACTGGTCCACCATCTCCTGTGGGAACTTGGCCTCCAGGTCAGCCTTCAGCTTCCAGTATTCGGGGTCCTCTCCTATCAGGGACTTCCTAGCAGGGACCTCTTTGGACTGGGGAGCGGTGTCTGCTCTGGCCTTGCAGGCCGGGGTAAACGGTGATGCAATCTCTTTGCGGGCCGCGCCCTGTATGGCGGCGGCCTGGTCTTGGCGGGCCGCGCCTGGCATGGCGGCGGCCTGGTCTTGGCGGGCCGCGCCCTGTATGGCGGCGGCCTGGTCTTGGCGGGCCGCACCCTGTATGGCGACGGCCTGGTCTTGGCGGGCCGCGCCCTGTATGGCGGCAGCCTGGATCGGCGTCGCAGCTGCGATGGGATCTGTGCAGGCTGGGCTGGGCGTCGCTGCAGGGACCGGGTCTTGGTGGGCCGAGCAGGGCATCGCTGCGGCGGCCGGGGCTTGGCGGGCCGCGCCTGGCGTGGCTGCGGCCTGGTTCAGCACCTCACTTGCGGCGCGGACGAGCGTTGCTGCGGCGGTGGGGTCTTGGCGGGCCGGGCCTAGCAGGGCGGCGGCCTGGGTCAGCGTTACGCCTGCGGCGCGGATGAGGGTCGCGGTGGCAGCCGGTTCTTTGCGGGCCGAGCAGGGCATCGCTGCGGCGGCCTGGGCTTGGCGGGCCGAGCAGGGCATCGCTGCGGCGGCCGGGGATTGGCGGGCCGAGCAGGGCATCGCTGCGGCGGCCTGGGCTTGGCGGGCCGCACCTGGCGTGGCTGCGGCCTGGCTCAGCGTCGCCGCGCCGGGCGCCTCTTCAGGGACCGCGAGCGTGGCAGCAGGGGTCGGGGCATCCGGGCCGGCAGGGGTAATACTGGACTCACCCATCGGTGGCAGCATCGGGGTCTGAGTCGTCGCCGTCCGGTCTGGCACTCGTCGTGCGGTTCCCCTCTCATAGGCCTGAACCGCGGCAGCCATCTCCAGAAGTTCCATGCGTTCTTCTCGGATCTGCTCCACGACCCGGGTCTCCAGTCGGTCGCAGAACTGGGCCAGCTCCCGATACCACCAGGCAGCGGAGCCCGGTTCTGGATTTCTGCGGTCAGACGCCATTTCTTCTGCGCCCTCTTCTGCACGACTCTCCAGCTGTGGACTCGCCGTTGCCTCTAGTAGCAAGCTGTTCAGTTTCCGCTCTGCCTCTTTCAGCAGCTCCTCTCCCAGCAGCAGGCTTCTGGCTCCCTTTCTGTCCCGACGTCTCTGGACGCTTCCACTCTCTTCACAAGCGAGGTCAGAACTCTGCAGGGGATCTCTGGGTAGCCACACCTCTTCGTGGGCGGTAACTTCTTCCAGCGCGGGCTGCTGTTGTTTTTCAGCGCGCTTTTCATGGTGGCAATATGGCGGCGCTTCCAATTTTTCAAGCGGACCGCCCAGGCACATGGTCACCTGTCTGAACAGGTCTAGTCCTTATCCTGTTCGTGACGCCAGATGTGAAGCCCCACAGGTGTTGTGTCGGTGCATTACCTTCAGGGACTCCACGTAGATGGATCTGTCTGGTCACAGGTAGGAAACCTTCTTTGTAGTTTGTCGTGACGCCACTCTCAGTATTGCGGCCAGTAGGGACCGCCACTGCAGGTTGAGGGTCGCCTGGGGCTGATGGTATGTGCAGTTAGTTGGAATAGCCTCCTGAGAGTGAGGCAAGCCCCAGGGCCCGATGTAGGTGCGTAGTACCACAAGGCGCAGAATAACTCCACACAGGCAGAATGTCTTTCAGGGTTTTTACTCACTTCAGGTGGCAGGGTGAGTAACCCGGGCGTAGCTGGGATGAACCAGGCGGGAACCAGGTGTCCTTCAGGCTGACTTGTGAGGGTGACTACCAACTCGCCTTCCTTAGCCCTTTTTGGTTTGGGGTGACCCCGACTTTTAGTCCCTATGGGGGTCACCCAGGGAAGTTGCTGAAGCCTCACTCCCCTTCGTTTGCCGTGTGCTTGTCGCCTGGGCCAGATCACTCCAGCTTCTTGCCTCCTGTGAGCTATGGGCCCTAGCTGTGGCTACGTGGCTGCGGCTTTTTGTGGTGTTGTAGCGTGGGCTTTGAGAGCCCCACACCGGCAGGTTTAGCAAAAGAAAGCTGGATCTATCTCCGCTTCGGGATCTGCCGCCCGTTTGGGCCTGGTACTCTCCAGCAGTCTCCTTACTTCCCACTCCGTGCTCTTCTCTCTAGCTGAGATGGGTTTCGGGTAGCACTCCTAGTTGACCGTTCTCCCCCGTCAGTAGCCACTGCGCGGGCGCTGTTAGACAGCAACAGCCCCACAGGTCTGCTCCTCACTGAGCCCTATGGAGTTCTCTGCTCTAACTGACTCACTGCCCCTCCTCTCCTGTTCTTGCCTACGCCACCTAGCAACCAGACTCTCTTACCACACCCCTTGAGAGGAGATGGAGGCTTTTGGCCCCCTCCACTATTCCAGTGAAGGTCAAGGCTTTTCCCCCTCCTGGGATCCCCAGGGGTCCTCTCATGGGTACATGTGTGAGACCTGATTACTATGCGCCTGTGTTCCACACCCCTGTCAGCCTTCTGGATTACCTGTATTGTACTGTCCCCAGCATGGGTGCAGTACTCAGTGGTGCCTGACCAGGTCAGGGGCGCCACACCTGTACGGTCAGACACAGCCATTACACAGTACAAAGCAGGAGCACATTTATAAGATTAACTCAGCACAGAAAAATTTTGTTAAATTATTATTATTGCTATTATTCCATGTTCTGTTGATTAAAATGAATGTTAAAGTTAACTTTGTTTTTGGGAAAACCTCTTTAAATTTGGCACAAAAGTGACATTTCCTAGAACTGGCAAAAATAGAAACTGTTTAGGTGAGCTGTGTTTTGAAAATAAAGAGTATTGAAATTCCAAACCTGTTTCTTTTAATATTGTCCTAGCTTGATTTGGGGATTCAATTTGGTGACCAATTGCTCTGGCGTCCTTTTCCTCTCTGTCTTAATGCTGATGGTTACTATTACCTTTGTCTTTCCTTTATGGGCTTTATCCTTTTCAGGTGTTTTCCACTGTCCTGTTATGGTTTGCTCTATTACACTCTGGGTGAGATATACTGTATATTCTTCCTTCACTACATTGCCTTGCTGCCTATACTTCTATGTGAACCTTTTCCTGGGATTTAAGGTCCTTCACCTTATAGATTTACCTCTGAAGAAAACACTAGTTGTGTGTCTGCTGTTAGTTGGTGGGTTTTCCTTTCCAGACCCTTATCCTTGCACCTTATTTGAACTTGTTTAAATTCACCTCACACTGGGTTTCTGGGTTTCTGTATATTCTTGCACACCTTCCTTCCCCCTGGTAAGCAGGGTCTGAGGCTTGCCCTCTGATCCCTCAGGAGGCGTGAGAATCCCTCAAAGGCCTCTGACGGAGCCAGGTCTAAGGTGGTGCTGTTAGTTGTGTGGCTATGGTCTTATAGTCTGTACAGGGATCAGATTATAAGTTATATATTCATAACAAATACCACTGTGTTTCTGTGCCAGACAGGCACCTTTCTCAAGGTATAAAAACTAAGTACCTTGAGAATGGTGCTGGTCTGGCACAGAAATATGTTGGTATTAATAATATTTGGAATCCCAAGGATCTTCATTCCCACAACTCTGCCAGCCTAAATGTTACAGTTTCCATTCTTGCCAATATACAACTGGAAGAACCATTTCCTTTAACCACATGACAGCAACAGTGATTTTCTATACTTGTTTAGGTATTGTGCCTGCTCACAGCACCGCAAAGTGAGTGCTACCATTGCTTATATTTTTTTTTCACCAAACGGTATTGCTCTATTTTGAGTGTGCTTCTGTCCAGAGTTTCTCAATTACCTAGAACTCGACATCCCTCAAAAATTGATTAATAGGCTAGAAGATCATTTTTTTAAGAGGCTGTCAGAAGGCCTACAGCAACATTAAAGTAGCTTTCTTCCTCCATTGAGCTTGACAGTTCCTTCAATTTCTTGATCGGATGATCCCATTTGCCCTTGTTTCTTCCAGACCCATTTGCACCCATCATAGCCCAGTCTATTGATTTTGGTCTCATTGCTCAAAATTACCTGTTCCCATTCTTCTACTGTTCACTTTTCATACCTTTTTTGCAAACTGGAGTCGTTGCTTCTTATGATGACGTTGCAGCTGAGGTTTCTTCACCTTTTTTTGGGTCACAATTTCAGACTTGTGTAACATGCTTTACACGGTGCTTCCATGGACGTCTGTAAACTCACTATTACGAAACATGTGAGCCACATCCACTGCAATGTTTGTTGTTCCAGAACTGAGAGACCTTGTGATGAGCCTTCTTATGACTCAGATATTTTGCCTTGAAGTTCAGTTCTTTGCTTTTGAATGGATAGACTGACTTAACTTCGTATTCTTCCAACTGTCATGGCGCTTATATGATGCAGTTGGGCAATTTTCTTGGCTGAAAGACCACTATTGAAGAGCTGGATTATTGTAATACTTATTATATGTTCTGAGGATTTCGATAGCGTAGGGCAATGATCAGCAGAGACGAGTTTTTGATACAAGATGTTTTATAATCTGTAACCACGGTAGATAACAACGGAACAAACACAGCAGTACAAATACACAAATACCTTCCCGAAACGGAGCGGAGGGAATTCCCGGGGCCACGCACCGGACTCCCCCAGGGAGACCACCAGAGCGAACCCCTATACAGGGACTGTCCGGCAATCACCCCGGAAGGCCTAAATGCGCAGCAGCCGGGACACAATGGGCAAGCGGTAAAAGTCCAGGAGTGTCCGTACGGGATGATTGTCCAGAGTGGTTACGAACCAGAGAGAACCGGGCAGAGTGCTGACCGAAGATGGCAGACGGAATCCGGGCACAGCTTGAGAAACCGGGTAAGGTCCAGAGTCGGTCGGTCGGTAGTCTTTTAGGAGGATCCAAAAGCAATCAGGATTAGCAGCAGCAAAGCAGGAGCACACAGCAAGCAGTATACTCAGGCACTGGACTGGGCTGAGAGGCGGCCTTTTAAGCAGCTGGACAGGAAGTAGGGCAACAGAACCTTAAACTCCATGTTAACTGAGGGCAAGCTCATTCAAAAGAGAACTGGAAAACCTGGAAACCTGACAATTATGCTGTTTCTCTTTTCTTGGGAAATATTCATGGCTGCTCCTTGATTCAAACAACTGACCTTTTGTTTGGGAATCAACCTAATAACACACCGAGTAATTAGGGAATGTGAAAACAGGTTGTAATTTGTAGTATACAGGAAGATCTTTTTTTACATTACCAGGAGCAAAACAGTAACAATGCAATTACAGTACATGACAAAAATCTGCAAAACTAATCATACGCTTAATAGTTACAAGTAGGGATGAGCGGACCGGACTGAAAAAGTCCAGATGTGCACAGTTTCAAAGGTACCCAGGTGCCAGGCCCAGGTCTGGGATTTCAGGTGTTTGATCCAGATACAGCACTCGAGAAAATAAAAAACATAAAGGAATAATAAAGAAAATAAGAAAGAAGTGAGCGCTTCATTCTTACCGAGTCTGCGTCATGGCGGCAAACTGCTTCCAGGTCGCACATTTACTTCCAGTGCCGTGCATTATCTCATCGCATATGAACTGCTTTCCCTGGCCACCAGCCATCCTGGCATCTGTGATTGATTGCAGTGAGACATGCCCCCAGCCTGTCTGATAGCGTCTGACTGCAACCAATCACAGACCCTGTCTGTGGGTCAGTATTGAGGTCTAAAAATAAATAAAACAATTGGCGTAGGTCCCCCCATATTATGATACTGAGCACAGATAAAGCCCATGGCTACAGGCTGCAGCCCCAGCCCTGCGTTTATCTTGGCTGTGTATCAAAATAAGAGGAACCAAATGCTGATTTTTTTAATTAAAATTTATAATTAAAAAAAAAAATGGAGTGCGGTCCCCCTCAATTTTGATATCCAGTCATGATAAAGCCTGACAACTGCGGCTGGTATTTTCAGACTGGGGTGGTCTATGCTTATTGGATCGCCTCCCAGACTAAAAATAGCAACCTGCAGCTGCCCAAGATTGTCACATCCATTAGATAAGACAAGCTCGGAGCTTTACCCAGGTCTTCCCGAATACCCTAATGCAGTGGCAATCAGGGTTAATAACAGCCCACAGCTGCTACTAAGCCCTAGATTAGTGATGGCAGGCGTCTATAAGACCACCTAATCACTAACCTGTAAGTGAAAGTAAATAAACACAAACACCGAAAAAATTCTTTATTTGGAAAAAAATACAAAAACACCCTCTCTCACCACTTTCTTAACCCCAAAACACCCCTGCAGGTCCGATGTAATCCACACAAGCTCCCACAATGATTCATCTCTGCTACATCCTATGGCCATAGAGCTTGACTGCTCGCTGTGAATGCAGACAGAGAATGACTGAGTGGCAGCTGTGGGCTGTTATTCACCCCTCATTATCCCGATTACCACCACATCAGGGCAATCTGGATGAGCCAGGTAAAGCGCCGAGCTTGTCGCATCTAATTGATGCGACAATCTCGGGCAGCTACAGGTTGCTACTTTTAGGCTGAGGGGAGGTCTAATAACCATAGGCCACTCCAGTCTGAGAATATCAGCCCCAGTTGTTGGGCTTTATCATGGCTGGGTATCAAAATTGAGGGGACCGCACGTCGTTTTTTTAATCATTTATTTAAATAGTTAAAAACAAATGCTGCCTGCGGTTCCTCTTATTTTCATAAACAGCCTAGATAAGCATATGGCTGGGGGCTGCAGGCTGTAGACGTGAGCTTTATCTGTGCTGGGTATCATAATATGGGGGGGGACCCTACACCAATTGTTTTATTTATTTATTTATTTTTACTGCACAATCTAGACGCACACAGTGCCTGTGAGTGAAAGCATCAGACACGCTGTCACACAGGCTGAAAGCGTCTCTGTCTGCAACCAATCACAGTTGCCGGTGGGTATGGAAAGCAGTGCATATTTAATTATCGGCTCCAGAAGTGAATGCATGACCTGGAAATAGCTTGCAGCCATGACACGTAGCCTCGGTGAGTACACCGCGTGCGCTCCTTCCTCCTTATCTTTTCTACCACCATTTCTAATTGCCGGGTTCTGGTCCCTATAGACTTATATGGGAACTGGATTCCGGACCGAAACCAGATTTTTTTAAAAATTTAACAGAGATTCGCTGGTCCGGGTTATCTGTGAGTCCACTCATCTCTAGTTACAAGTCATAATTCTGTATGAGATAGCCAAGATGATGTCTATAAGCTGATAGTCGTCTCACGTTCAAAGCTGTAGTGGATGGTGAGACATAGAGCCTTAGGGTATGTGCGCACGTTGCTTTTTACCTGCTTTTTACCTGCTTTTTTGCTGCTTTTTCTTCTGCGCTGTTTAATGCCAAAATGGATGTGTTCTTCTATTCAAGCAAAGTCTATGGGAATTTGGGTTTCTTGTTCACACTATGTTGTTCAAAATGCTGCCTTTTTGAGGCAGAACTTTGGTCAAAAACTCAGCTTTTCAAAGAAGCAACATGTCAATTGTTTTTGCCATTTGGGTTTTGCACTGCAAAGCTGAGTTTTTGACCAAAGTTCTGCCACAAAAAGGCAGCATTTTGAACAACATAGTGTGAACAAGAAACCCAAATTCCCATAGACTTTGCTTGAATAGAAGAACACATCCATTTTGGCATTAAACAGCGCAGAAGAAAAAGCAGCAAAAAAGCAGGTAAAAAGCAACGTGCGCACATACCCTTAAAGTCAAAAGTTCAAAACAGTTATACCCTTTTGCTCATCAGTGTACATTAACCCCTTAGTAACCAAGCCAAATTTTTGAAATCTGACATATTTCACTTTATATGCCAGTAACTCTTCAATGTAACAACATATCCCAGTGGTTTTTGAGACTGTTTTCTCGTGCACATTGTATTTTATGACAACTATAAATTCAGGTTGATATATTTTGAGTTAGTTTCTAAAATTATCAGACACTTAACAAACATTTAAAAAAAATAGCACTTTTCAGACTTAAATGTTTAAACCTTTATTCCAGATAGTCATACCAAACAAAATAGTTAAAAAATAACATCATTTACCTCATGGCTGCTTTACAACAGCACCATCTGTAAAATGTTCTTTGATTTTGTTAGGATGTTAAAAGCTTTAAAATTGTAGCAATAGCTTCTTATTTTTTCAAGAAAATGTACAAAACCTTTTTTTTTTTTTCTTTTTTTCTTTTAAGTAATTTAACCAGTTTTGAAATTACTTTGAGGAACCTATATATTGGAAAACTCCCCAGAAGTGATACCATTTTCAAAACAGCATACCTCAACAAACTGCTCTCAGGGCGTTTATTAAACCTTCAGCTGCTTTTCAGGAATTAAAGTGACATGACAGGAAGGAAACATTTTAATTTTTACAGCCTAAATGTTGCTATCTTCTGAATTTTTTTTAAAGCAAAACGGTGTCAATCTATGAGATAATTAGAGATGGGTGAATAGTCAAATATTTTTGGGTTTGGATTTTTCGTGCTGAATAATTTCTATTTTTTGTGTGTTCATACCGAATAATGCAAATAAATGGGATACTCAAATAATTTTCTAGAGGACCTTAAGCCAGCTTTACACCTTACAATTAGGTGTGCGATCTCGTATGCGATGTGACACGCCCAGGTCGCATATGCGATTGAATGAGATTGCACGTAGGTCGTTCATTTGCTGTCACACGTGCGTTAGTAGCCTATGTTAAATTGATCAATATTGTGTGCGATCCTTTAGATCATGTGTTCTGTGACGTATGCATTGGGCACCCTTTCTTTTTTTTTTTATTTATTGACTTGCCAAGCGTGTGTAATGTGTAGGGATGCGTTTTTACTATGTCATCTGCCATTCAGCTCTGCTACATGGCCGCTGACAGCAGACACAGACAGCCAAGTAGCAGAGGTGAATGGCAGATGACAGCAGACACAGAGAGAGCCGCACTGTCATAATGAACTCGGGTGAACTTCCCCCGACTTCATTGTCATGCTGCGGCTCTGTCTGTGTCACGTCCTGATTAGCGGTTACCCGTGAAGGACTCACCGTTGACCGCTAAACTTCTGAGTAAGTGAATTGAGCAGCCCTCTCTCATACTCACCGATCCCCGATCACCGGCGCGGCGCTGCATGGCATTCACACTGCTCCGGCGGCTTTTATTGTTTTGAAAAAGCCGACCGCCCATTAAACAATCTCGTATTCCCTGCTTTCCCCGCCCACCGGCGCCTATGATTGGTTACAGTGAGACACGCCCCCACGCTGAGTGACAGGTGTCACACTGCACCCAATCACAGCAGCCGGTGGGCGTGTCTATACTGTGCAGTGAAATAAATAATTAAATAATTAAAACAAACGGCGTGCGGTCCCCCCCAATTTTAAAACCAGCCAGATAAAGCCATACGGCTGAAGGCTGGTATTCTCAGGCTGGGGAGCTCCACGTTATGGGGAGCCCCCCAGCCTAACAATATCAGTCAGCAGCCGCCCAGAATTGCCGCATACATTAGATGTGACAGTTCTGGGACTGTACCCGGCTCTTCCCGATTTGCCCTGGTGCGTTGGCAAATCGGGGTAATAAGGAGTTATTGGCAGCCCATAGCTGCCAATAAGTCCTAGATTAATCATGTCAGGCGTCTCCCCGAGAAACCTTCCATGATTAATCTGTAAATTACAGTAAATAAACACACACACCCGAAAAAATCCTTTATTATAAATAAAAAACACAAACATATACCCTGGTTAACCACTTTAATCAGCCCCAAAAAGCCCTCCATGTCCGGCGTACTCCAGGATGGTCAAGCGTCGCATCCAGCGCTGCTGCATGGAGGTGACCGGAGCTGCAGCAAACACAGCCGCTCCGGTCACCTCCACACAGCAAATGAAGACAGCCGCGCAATCAGCTTAGCTGTCACTGAGGTTACCCGCTGTCACTGGATCCAGCGGTGGATGCAGCGGTGGCCGCGGGTAACCTCAGTGACAGCTCAGCTGATCGCGCTACTCACCGCTGCTCCTCTCACCTCCACGCAGCAACTGAGGTGAGTAGCGCGATCTTGGCAAAAAAATCCACCAAAAATTCATTGTGGTTCTTATGCATTTTTAATGCATTTTTCTGCCAGATTGTCATGATCCAGGACCGGGATTCTCCGCTCCAGAGTTTCTCAGACCTGGCCTGGTCATGTCAGGGGTTAACTCCCATCAGCCTCGTTCTGGTTTCAGAAGACACTATATCTAGTCTCTGCAATTGCATCCTGGTGCTGGTTATAGTTTTGCTCTGCAGCCTGTGACTAGCTCTAGTGAGAATTCCTGTTATATCTGACTCCTTATTTCCGTGCCCTGACTTGTACCCTTCCCTATTTGTCCATCTGTCCCAGCCCCTGACTTCCCGCTCCTGTCTGTTGTTGGTGTTTCCCTCTGAATACCTGATCTCCCGACTTCTGACTTGGTTCTGTTTTCTAACTTGGTTTTGATCCTCCCTTTGCAGTGACTCGACGTTCCTGGCTTAAGACTCTGACTGTTTGACTACTCTTTTGCCCCTGGTGGTTCACCTGTTAACTGCCTGCTGAAGTTACTCTGCAGTACTACAGCTGCCTTTCTGTTACTGTGTTACTTTGTCTCTCCTTCACTACTCTGCTGCCACCTAGTGGGGAATATGCTGTACTACGTCCTACTAACACTTTGCACATCGTGACACAGGAGATGCAAATTTGGTGCAGAGATTTCTGCAATAACATACTTAACGTGTGCACACAGCCTATACTAGTAATCTGCCACTAAGTTCAATGAGTTCACCTGAGGTGAGCTCACTGAGTTCACTGCATCTCTTGGCAGAAAAACACACCAAAAACGCATCAGAACCGCATTGCGTTTTTACCAGGAGATTCCGTGAACCATTTAAACTCAATTCAGCTGAGTTCATTGACTTCACCTAAGGTGGGTTCTGAGGTCACAGCTGGGGTACGGTGGGAACACCTGCTGTGACATCAAGTGAACTCATTGATGTCACCACTCAGAGCTGTGGCTCCATCAGTTTGTCCCTGACACTGCACTGTGTGGTCACGCAAATGTGACTGCACACTGCGACCTCAGATTTAACAGAGCCAGGATTTTTGTAGGGATATTGCGGTATGTACAGTCACATGAAAAAGTTTGGGCACCACTATTAATGTTAACCTTTTTTCTTTATAACAATTAGGGTTTTTCCAACAGCTTTTTCATTTTCATATATCTAATAACTGATTGACTGAGTAATATTTCTGGATTGAAATGAGGTTTATTGTACTAACAGAAAATGTGCAATCCGCATTTAAACAAAATTTGACCGGTGCAAAAGTATGGGCACCTCAACATAAAAGTGACATTAATATTTTGTGGAGCCTCCTTTTGCAAAAATAACAGCCTCTATAGTCACTTCCTGTAGCTTTTAATGAGTTCCTGGATCCTGGATGAAGGTATATTTGACCATTCCTGTTTACAAAACAATTCCAGTTCAGTTATGTTATTAAACTAAAAGAATCACCTTCTGCAGCTCCTGGGCTGCATTCTATGAAGGTGCACCTTGGCCCTGACTCCCCTTCCAGACCCTAAAAATAACTTTATAAAACTTGGCCCTTAGGTATGTTAATTACCTGTGTTGGCCAGATGGGTGGGCTCATTTTCTGTTCCTTTCCCCCCTCCTGCCGCTGATCGCCGTCCTCCTGTCTTGATTGACGGGATGACGCCCTCTGTCATTTTCCTCGTCGCATTTTCAAATCTCGCGCCATTGCAGTTAGGTCGGCTCGCGCAGGCGCAGTTCGCTCTGCGATATCGCGTGCAGAGCAGAAAACATAGCTGACCCTCATGCCGGTGAGCTAAATGCACAGGCGCGAGATTATGGGTGGGTACGAGCATGGCACTGGTAAGGTCATGCACAGCGCCATGAGTGCCCTGGGTTCCTGAACTAGTGGGCATGAGGTCCCATTCCTCGTGATGGCCACCCCAGCACCTAACCTAGCCCGGTCCCAGTGACAGAACCCCCATGTTATGTGTTGGTTGAGAGTGGTTGTTACCAGCAACGACCTCCTCTGGGCCCGGGATGAACACTGCACCTTAAGTGAGGTGCAGTACCCTGTGGCGCCTGAAGCCGCAGGGGTGCCACAGGTCCATTCACTATAATGAGGCAGCAAAGTTACTACAAACTCCGTTCTGCCTCTGTTTAGCAGTGTCCTTTTTGAAGGTGCAAAATACTATTTTTGTCCACACTTTTGTGCATACACTCCCTGACAGAAGTTTAGTAGTAGTGGCCCACAGCTGTGACCGTTGATCCTCCAAAAGCTGGTGGCCAACCTCCACATCCTCAATGGATCCACCTGCCCTAACCTGGGTGAGCATATTCAGGAGGGTTTCCACCTCTCCCTCTTCGGGCAGGTTGCACACGGGGAGTGCACATGCCTCCCGCTCATGATGTGCCTTCATCATGTTCACATGGAAGGCCTTCCGCCTTCCACGGGCAGGGTCGAGGCTGACCAGGTACCTTACAGGGTTGAGCTGCTGGTACACGAGGTATATGCCTTCCCAGGCTGCCTGAAGCTTATGCTGTAGTACAGGGACCAGCACCCACACCTTTTGACCAACTTGGTAGGTCCGCTCACAAGCATTCTGGTCGTACCAACGCTTCTGATCGGCCTGGGCTTGAGCCATATTGTCGTGCACCAGCTGCGTCAAGGACTGCATTTTGTCCCGGAAGCGCACAACATACTCGATGACCGACACTCCAGGGGTGGCCAAATCCCTTTCCCAAACCTCTTTCATCAGAGCCAGGGTGCCCCGCACACATTGCCCGTATAGGAGCTCAAAAGGTGAGAATCCCGTTGAGGCCTGTGGAACCTCCCGATAAGCAAATAACAGGTGTGGGAGATACCGCTCCCAGTCATGCCCATGAGAGTCGACCAACATCTTAAGCATCTGCTTTAAGGTGCCATTGAACCGCTCGCACAGGCCATTAGTCTGTGGATGATACGGGCTGGTCACCAGATGTTGCACATGGATTTGCTTACAGAGGGACTCCATCAGCTGTGACATGAATTGGGTCCCCCGCTCAGTGAGCATTTCCTGGGGAAAACCCACTTGGGAGAAAATCTCCAGCAAAGCGGTGGCCACCTTGTCAGCCCGAATGGATGACAAGGCTACCGCTTCAGGGTACCGGGTAGCATAATCTACTACTGTCAGTATGAAGCATTTCCCGGAGCTGCTGGGGATGGCCAGCGGACCGACCAGATCTATAGCCACCCTTCTGAAAGGCTCATCAATGATGGGCAAACTTACCAGTGGGGCCCTGCCTTCCCCACTCTCAGACAGGTGTCACATGAACAGCAGTAGGCAACCACATCGGCCCCCAGTTTTGGCCAGTAGAAATGCTGGGTTAACCTGACCTTGGTCTTAGCAAACCTTAGGTGTCCGGCCATCGGAATCTCATGTGCAATCCGCAATAACTCCGTCCGGAATGGATAGGGTACCACCAACTGTCGGTCTGTGGGCCACGCCTCTGGTGAACTCTGCTGGACCGTGACTCGGTACAGCCGTCCTTGGTCCCAGACCACTCGATCCGGGTCCGAGTCCGAGGGAGGCTGTGCCGCCTGCTCCTTAAGAGCTTTCAGGCTGTCGTCAGCTTCTAACGCTACCTGAAACCCCTGACTAGATGTGGCCAGAATCAATGAGACTGTCACATCTTCGGTCAGTACCCCGGGACCTGTGTCCTGGCCTCCGCATGACTCAGCTGACTCTTGGTCAGAAGGGCAAGAGCTATCAGACCTCCGGGGTCCCCTTGGGTTCTGGCACTCCCACTGCGGGTGACCGCGGCCACAGCCGCTGTTACCGTGGTTCGTGCCTGCTTCTCTTCCGTTCCTGACCAAGTCGCCAGTTCAGGCAGACCTACCTGGCTTCCTGACACCTCGGTTGGGGAGGAACCCTGCACCGAGATCTTACCTGGGAGCACTTCCGCTCCTGGGCCAGCCCCAATCTCACCTGCCTGTTCACCTCCTGAAGCAGCAGAACCCCGCTGTGAAATCTCTGGGGACCCCGCATTTTCTCTGGTAGCCCCCACCTCACGCACTGGCTCTCTCCCTGCAGTATTCTGCTCTCTGCTTATCCCTCCAGAGGGCAACAGATCCCAGCTCACAGGCTGATCACTTGAAAAGGCATTGTCACACCTTTCTCCGACCCCCTCCCCTCCTGTCACAGCTGCAGCTGTGTGTGTGTCTGTGGTGTCAGTGTAAGAAGAATACCCAGAGCTCACTCCCTCCTCCCTTACATCATGTACAGATAACACCTCAACATCGCCAGGGGGTATGTCGGTACTGGCTGAAAGTTCAGCCCTTGGGGATTCGGGGGCCTCAAACTGGGAGATTATCCGCCCCAAATCTGTCCCAAGTAACACTTTTTCGGGAATCCTATCAGTTATTCTACTATATCTACTATAGGGCCTGCTTGATGGTGTCATAGCCCTGATCTGCCTCAGCAGGTAAGTCCCCAAGGATATCCAGGGCCTTACCCCTTAAACGAGGGGTCAGGTACTTGGCCCACTGGTCCTTGTCCAGATGGTGCTGCAGGCAAGTCCGTTCAAAGGCCGTCAGAAAAGAGTCCAAGTCTCCATCCTTCTCCAGCACTGGGAAGTCCTCAACATGGACCTTTGTAAGCTTGGTGTCTCGATGGTCAAGGGTGGATCATGAGGGCTGGAGCTGAGCTAGCTGCAGCTAGTGGTCACGCTCTGCCTGTCGCTCTACAGCCTCACGCTCTGCCAGGTGCCCATGCTCTACCATGAGCATCTTGTAGGTGTTCTGGTCTCCAGTTGTAAGACTGGCCACAGCAGCTTGAAGGATGGCCTCTGAACCCCTCACGCTGGAGGGATTGGCAGGTGGTGATCTGTGGCACAGTGGAGAGCCAGGTGATGAGCGACCCACTGCAGAGCCTGGTGATTCACTGTCCACTGCAGAGTGGAAAACTGGCATATGGCTCCTTGAGGACCCTTGGGTGGGATCCTCCTCGCCGTGTCCATAATTGCCAGGCTGTGCACTGTCCTCTGCAGAGCTGCTCTCTGGCGTCGGGCTCCTGGAGAACTCGTGGACAACCTCCTGATTGCTGCACACAACACCGTTCGCCACCTCTTTGACTCCGGCCATAACATTGGCCAGTTGCATAGCTACGCAGCCCCTGGTGCTCTCAGCCATTCTTGCAGACTTTGGTCACTGACACAGAACTGTCATCTAATGCCTCCAAACACCTTACAGTATCTGCACTCTGACACTCTAGTGTTGAGCTGGTCTTAAGACTCCAGCAGCCACAGCTGCGACTGGCAGTCTTTAGTGTCTGGGAGTATGGGTCTCACACTCACACACACTATTATCTCGATCCCACCGCTGCCACCAATATGTCATGAACCGGGGGAAGGAGTGGAAGTTACACCCCCCCTTTTCCACCTCACAGAGCACGTGACTTGCTCTCTAGCGCCCCTCTTATAGTCAGGCCATTAATGGAATTGCCCGACAAAAAGCAAGGAGGCCGCTATTCTACTATGCCGATGATTGAAGGGTTCCCAGTGAGAGTACGGTATATATTCCCCGACTCCTGCGGTGGAATGTATCTAATCCGCCCCTGATCTCACGGGTTGCCGCACAATGATCCTTGGCATAAACTCGCTGCCACCAATCGATTACGATAAATATTACACCGAGCACACAGACGTAGACTAGAGACTACACTAGAGACTACAATATATACAATATTGGAATTTACAGACTATATAAGTATATGTCAGAATACATTTACAAATAAGACACGGTTACAAACAGGCATACAGATGTATCAATTACCTTAGGGTTGAGGGTTTGGCCCATGCTGTGTGGGGCCGGAGACGTTTCAGGTATCCTCCACTACATGAATGAAGCACGTGACCCCCAGAAGAAATACAAAGCAAGGACCTCTGCCCTTAGCTTTTATCTGTTCTGTCCTGGGCTCACATGACCCCCCCTCGTGACATCATCCCGGCTGGGAATTCCCTCCCCCTGCTGTTAGCTGAGAATAACCTAACATTATTTTTCCCAGCATATCTCTGCCCCTGAACTTCTCACTCGGAAAATATGACCCTCGTTTTGATGGTCGAGAATTCATCTCTGTTTTGATAGGAAATATGAGGGTTCTGTGGGCTTCCTGTTGCCAATTATTAATTATTGAGGGCTATGCACATTTTACAGGTTTGCCAAAATATGTGTTACATGCGTCTGGCCCTCAGAAATAGAGTTGAGCGCGGTTCGCGGTTCGTGGTTCTCCAGTTCGCGGTTTGAGTGATTTTGGGGGCTGTTCTAGATCGAACTAGAACTCGAGCTTTTTGCTAAAGCTCGATAGTTCTAGTTACGTTCGAGAACGGTTCTAGCAGCAAAAAGCCAAGCTAATTACTAACTGGCTTTCCGCTGTAATAGTATAAGTCACTCTGTGACTCACACTATTATGAAATTTCAGCGTATAGTGTGCGGGAACAGCGCATTCAGATCACTGCTGCTGGGATAATGGCGATCGCCATTTTTTTTTTTCCTTGTCTTCCTTCCCTAAGCACGCGCGTGTAGTGGGGCGGGCCAGCATGTCAGCCAATCCCAGACACACACACAGCTAAGTGGACTTTTAGCCAGAGAAGCAACGGCATGTGTGAGAGGATGTCCATGTCACATGTCCCTGCATTATAAAAACGGGTATCTGCCATTATCTCTTCTGTGTCTGGGTGTCAGTCACCGCTGGCGTAGCTTCTGTCTCCGATACTGCTGTGTACGCTCTACACACAGCGCTATACAGAATAGGGAGGGCTAATAACAGCTGGCTCAGAGCCATAGGTGACCGTCAGGTCCGTTACATGTCGCTGACTGGGCACTGGGTAACTATGGTGATAGATGGTGAAGGGTCTGCTGCACAAGTCTTGCCGTCCCCACGACTTGTGTGTCAATCCTCTGTCTGTCCAAGTTCCGCCACTGCTTTTGCCTCCTCCACCTCGTCTGGGTCCACCACCTCCGCCCCAAGCCTGCCTGGTCAGGCCACCTGCGTTCTAACTGCGCAGAAGGAATCACGCACCCCTTATTACTATGCTGGCAGCAGACCGCAATGGCATCAGGCGGTCTTTAGCTTGAAATGTCTTGGAAATAAGAGTCACACAGCGGCTGAGTTGTGGGCAGCTCTGGAGACTGAGTTTAATAAATGGTCGTCTCCACTCAACCTGCAGCCTGGTAAGGCCGTATGCGACAATGCTGCAAACCTGGGTGCGGCCCTTCGCCTGGGTAGGGGACACACGTGCCTTGTATGGCTCACGTGTTGAACCTTGTTGTCCAGCAATTTTTAACACACTATCCCGGCCTAGATGGCCTTCTGAACAGGGCACGAAAACTGTCTGCTCCCTTCCGCCTTTAAACCACCGCTGATGAGCGACTTGCATCGCTCCAGAAGTCTTTCGGCCTGCCGCTTCATCACCTGAAATGCGATGTGCCGGCACGCTGGAATTCGACTCTCCACATGTTACAGTGACTGTGGCAATTCGTCATGACGTATAGCCTGAGCCAACGAGATGCAGAGGTGGGGCAGATCACCCTGATGGAGTGGTCTCAGATCAAGGACCTATGCACCCTTCTGTACAGTTTCGACATGGCGACGAATATGTTTAGCGCTGACAATGCCATTATCAGCATGACAATTCCAGTCATTTACATGCTGGAGCACACGCTAAACACTATTCGGATTCAGGGGGTGGGACAACAGGAAGGGGATGAACTACAGGAGGATTCATATGCGCAAGACACAACAACATCACCAAGGTCCAGACGTTCATCATCACCAACGCGGCAGGCATGGGACCATGGGGGACAGGGATCAACAAGGGCGCATTGTAGCAGGCGCAATGTTGAGGAAGGTGCAGGAGAACATGAAGAAACGGAGGACGTACTGTCCATGGACATGGAAGACTCAGCGGATGAGGGAGACCTTGGTCAAATTTCTGTTGAAAGAGGTTGGGGGGAGATGTCAGAGGAAGAAAGAACGGTTAGCACCTCTATGCCACAAACACAGCGTGGACTTGGTCCGCATGGCTGCGCAAGACACATGAGCGCCTTCTTGCTGCACTACCTCCAACATGACCCTCGTATTGTCAAAATTAGAAGTGATGATGACTACTGGCTTGCCACACTATTAGATCCCCGGTACAAGTCCAAATTTTGTGACATTATTCCAGCCATAGAAAGGGACGCACGTATGCAGGAGTATCAGCAGAAGCTGTTACTCGATCTTAGCTCGGCATTTCCACCAAACAACCGTGGTGCATGGAGTGAATCTCCCAGTTGTAACTTGACAAACATGGGACGGTCTCGTCATCTTCAACAGTCTACCCGTACCAGTAGCACCGTATCTGGTGCTGGTAACAGCAATTTTATTGAATCTTTTCATAATTTTTTTAGACCATCCTTTTCAAGGACACCTGAGACAACAAGTCTGACACATAGTCAACGGCTGGAGAGGATGATACAGGAGTATCTCCAAATGAACATCGATGCCATGACTTTGCAAATGGAGCCTTGCTCATTTTGAGCTTCAAATCTTGAAAAATGGCCAGAGCTCTCCACTTACGCCTTGGAGATTTTGTCGTGTCCAGCTGCCAGCGTTGTCTCTGAACGTATCTTCAGTGCTGCTGGGTGTGTGCTGACAGATAAGCGCACGCGTCTGTCCAGTGACAATGTGGACAGACTAACGTTCATCAAAATGAACAAGTCATGGATCCACAAGGAATTTACTACCCCTGTGTCATCCTGGGGAGAGTAAATTCTTGTGGATTTTGAATGTGCTTGATGCAAATCTACCTGTGAAGTGTACAACTGGGGCAAAAGTGTTGCCACTGAAGGGGTGGGTGTGTGTGTGTGTGGCCCAATTTTTGGAAAAAACGGAGACTCCGCTTGGAGTAACCCTTGCTTGCTGTGTTTTTTAAAAGGAGCCAAGATGAACAAGTCATGGTTCAGCAAAGACTTTGCTACCTACCCCGGGGTCATCCTGGGGACGGTTAAGTATGGCGTATTTTTGAATGTGCTTGATGCAAATCTAGCTGTGAAGTGTACAACTGTGGCACAAGTGCTGCCACTGAAGGAGTGGGTGTGTGTGGGGCACAATTTTTGGAAAAAAGGGAGACTCCGCTTGGAGTAACCCTTGCTTGCTGTGTTTTTTAAAAGGAGCCAAGATGAACAAGTCATGCTTCAGCAAAGACTTTGCTACCTACCCCAGGGTCATCCTGGGGACGGTTAAGTATGGCGTATTTTTGAATTTGCTTCATGCAAATCTAGCTGTGAAGTGTACAACTGGGGCACAAGTGCTGCCACTGAATGGGTGGGTGTGTGTGGGGCCCAATTTTTGGAAAAAAGGGAGACTCCGCTTGGAGTAACCCTTGCTTGCTGTGTTTTTAAAAATGATCCAAGATGAACAGAGCTGGGATCAGGAAAGACTTTGCTACCTACCCCGTTGCCATCCTGGGGACGGTTAAGTATGGCGTATTTTTGAATGTGCTTGATGCAAATCTAGCTGTGAAGTGTACAATTGGGGCACAAGTGCTGCCACTGAATGGGTGGGTGTGTGTGTGGCCCAATTTTTGGAAAAAAGGGAAACTCCGCTTGGAGTCACCTTGCGGTGTTTTACATGATTTTAGAAGGGCTTGCCATGCCCATATCTGTGTCTCATCCTCTTTTCCTTGTAACGCTGTTTTGTTTTCGCATGAGAATTTGTTCTTGTCACTTTCCCATGTGTTTGTGTTGTGTTGTGAGTTGTTTGTCACCTTTTGGACACCTTTGAGGGTATTTTCTAGGTGATTTTATGTGTTTGTGATTGTCTCCCATTGTTTCCTATGCGGTTTGAGTGGTTCGCCGAACCGGTTCGCCGAACCGAACTCGAATGAGACCTCCGTTCGGCGAACCGAACTTGAGCTGAACCGCGACCGGTTCACTCATCTCTACTCAGGAATATGAAAATGTGCCTGTCTTGTCTGTGGGGGCGATGTACCCCCCAATATCAAAACTCTACTGATGGTTCCAAATTGTTTGTAGGAGACCTTTGAAGTTAGGTTATAAACCTGGAGCTTCCCTGCCACCTCCTGTGTAGCAAAAAAGCAAGTGTGTTGTGTGTGGTGCATTAGATTTCTGGAATCTCATAGACTTTGCTGAAACTGTGAAGGCAGCATTTTATTAGCATGGATTTGCATAAAACCAAGGCAAAGAATATGCAAAAAATGCTGAAAAAACACAGCAAAAATGCTCTGTGTGAAAATACCCTTACTAGTATAATATTTTTTTTCATTTTGTTTGGTATTCATTTTCTGACTTTTTTTTTACAATTTTGCAGAAAGATTTTAATTTGTTTCTTCTTTTTTTTACTTAGTCGCTTTATGGGATTTTAACTTTCATTATTCTGATCATTTGTGTAATCCATTGCAGTGCACCTGTCTGATCAGCTGACATGTGCGTCTAACATATAGACAAACAAAATTGGACAGGCACCACCTATAATAATACCAATAAACAGAGTATCCGTGCAGTGTACTGAAAAGCATGAGAACAAAGAAAAAAGGAAGTACAAATACAATTGCAGCGCCCCACGGAGCAGGTGATTAACCTACTCATTTCCGGGCCATTGAGGATTGGATCAGGCGATGTCACAGGTGGCCTTGCCCGGTTCCGTTGCCCCGAGGCATGCAGTAAACAAAGGGAAAGTGGGGTGATTGGGGAAAGTTTGTCATGACGGCACCTGTGGTATGCGGCCAGGGAGTAGCCACTGCTGCAGAATTCCTCGCTGGGGCAGGTGTTATGGCAGCTGGGATGATGTTCCTCCCCACAGGCGGAGTGGGCACCGGATGGATGACAGGGGGTTGGCAGTCCCTTAGAAGCGCCGGAGTGCAGGCGCTGCCAATCAGAGTCTGAGTCAACAACTGTGGTTCCAGGTTCTTTTTACTCACTGATTTAAAGCTGCACCCAGGTGCTGGTCTCTGTCGTCGTGGGCTCTAGTCAATCCCAAGCAAGTAAAGGGCGCACCACCGGTGTTTGAAGAGAGAAAGAGAGTGTCCTTTTCCTAGAATGTCCCTCTGTGTAGCTAGGAAACCGGGCTGAGCTCCCGCTCCAAACCCTGGGCCTAGTGAAGTCCATGAGTTCCAGGAGTGTCTTGTCAGAACTATGGTCCCGAGTCATCTGTCTGATGTGAGTGTGTAGCTCCTACTTCTACTTCCAAGTGGACCCTGCCCCCCAGGTGGCTGGCTTGAGTGACTGGGAAGTCCCATGCATTGTGGTGGCCACCCCCCTGCCTACCCTGAGCCATCCTACCCTGTGAGAAGGCTCCTAAGCTGTATGAAGATTGTGAATGTGGAACACTAGGGATTAACCCCCCCTCCGCTTACCTGAAATGGAAACCACACCTTAACTGAAGTGCAGTACCCTGTGGTGACCAGAGCCCCAGGGGCGCCACACAAGCACTCTTTTAAAACCATAAAAACACAAAACACAATTTCGCTTTACAATAAATAGGGGATCCTCTTCCACAATCCCTAGACAATATCACAAGGGAGCTGACTAGATGTAAGATCCATACAGGGTAATCAGTACAATATTGCACAGTGCATGAAAAACACAGCATATAACCAGAGATATTTACCATAATGGTGGTTAAGTCAAATGACCAAAGAAATAACCCTTAAACTCAAAAGCAGTATCAGTGGAGTGTCTGACTGCTGTGTGAACAGCGTGAGAAGTAGGCCTGTAGTCCTGATTCACGGTGAGTTTTGAACCAGACATCGTTTGACAACCGTGTGTCCAGCTCACAGTGATAAATTTGGTGAAAGGTCCTCTTTATCTTTATGCATTAACTCTCTACAACTGAGCTTGAGATGTCTTGGTCAGATGTTTAAAACAGCAGTTTGCGTTTGTATGTCATGTTGCCTAATGAAGATCAAATTTGTTGGTTACATTACTACATTTTGTTTAATAATCATATCACATGGATATAACCAATCAACAAAAGGTTCATCCTTACGCTTCTGTAACTTGCAAGAACATAAAGGATGCCCCAGCTGGCACTTATCTGGCTTATGGGACCATAATGCTTAAAATCTTAAATGACAGTGCCACCCTCAGTGAATCACTTGTGTCTAGACAAGCTAAAATCTGTATGACTTATTAATGAAACGTAAGGCCATGCATGATGCCCAGTCCATGGCCACCTCAGATTTGTTTAGGAAGATAGTACAGGAAGATATTACATGGTAAGATCTAATCTGTCATCTTTATTTTAATGAGCCCTTTCTTAAATATGTTAAGGAAGAATTAATATTTATTTAGCTTTACGTGATGAACTATTTGTACCCTTGTCAGTGGTCTACTTTGCTGAACATAACACAATATCCGGTATATTTATATAATAAACCTCCTTCCTTTAAGATGTAGGTGCCTATTTTCTATACAAATTGTGAACTTTGATTACTTTTTGTCTCCCTGTAAAATTCCTTAGCAAAATAATGTTTTCAGGCCATTCTCTGACCGGTTTCCCACTGCATTTCACTTCCAATCTCGATTCATACAGAACCTCCTGTTTACATCTGACATTGTTCTGTTGGGGGATTTGCTCAGCTAAGAAACAATCCAGACTTTTCCTTTAGAATGTGACTGACACGTTTTCCTGTCTATTTATGTTATGTACAGTATATATCGAAGTGATTACATTTCTCACATTGCACCTTTTCTTAGATCCTGGCTGGTTCCCATCTGTTAGTTCAGTGCATTGTTTGACCTTGTGTAAATAGCTGCAATTGAAAAAACTGCTCATGTTTCAATATGCTGATATATTAGATTAGTAATATAAGATCGTGTTTTGATTTTAACAGTTGGAAATGATTGTGTTTAAAGCTGTGTTTCATGGTATGTATAATGGATGCACTTATTTGCACACATACAGGGATGTATTTACTGTTTATGCGCTTGAATTCGCAGATTAGTAGTCTACTAGGGTCATATATGTCAATGCAATTTCATCAATTTTGAGCATGTTTGCAATAAAATAAAAAAAATACATTTGGCATGAATGTCAACTGTTCATAGGTCTCATCACGTTTCCCAACATAAATGTTTTTGTAAATGCGTGTACACTGTGTATGAAATTATTAGACAATTTATAGTTTTGATGAATAATTCTATTTTATCGAACAACTACAGTGTTGTCCGTTAATCCAAAATATTAATAAACCTGAATCCTGAATATTTAAGGAAGTAAAAGTGAGGTTTTGTCTTACTTAAGAGAATATCTATGCAGAATTATTGGGCACCTTCTGGTATTAGTATGCAAAATTATGCAAAGAAATTAAAAATGTAAAATTTCCCATCTCAATTGTATATTTTCATCTGTTAAAGTGAGATTAATATACCACCAATATCACAACCCATTAGTGGGGGCTCAAAGCATATAAATTAACCATACGAACACCAAGAAGGAAATATGCAAGCCGATATAAAGATAAATATACAACTATCCTTTATTAAACAGAATTAAAATATAATAAAAATGGAACAACCCAAGAGACGGGTAGTATGAATTGGGGAAATCCGGCAAACCCTAATACATATAGATGGAACCCAGCATCACACAAGTGTGTGCATATCCAGATCAACTTCAATAAAGTTACAAAGATACATGAAGTCTCAAAACTGCATAAAGACTATGTGTATAGGTAGCAAATAAATATTCACAAGTGAGAAGTTAATTGTCAATATCATGGTTTTCTTGAAAGATGCAGACTTTTCCTGTAACTCTGCATGAAGAAAGTGTCTAAAAACTGGCAGTAGGTTTGGAAGTTGATTTTGAGTTTAATTTCAACCTTAAAAGGTCCAACTAGATCATCTTTAATAATAGAAGCTTAGCATCCATGTCTGAGTCAAAGTGGATGTCTCTGCCCATTAACAAATGGGTCCTTCCACCTGGTCTGCCAAGAGTCCCTCTCATTTAATTAGTCTTTAAATCCTTTGAAAAATTGGTCTTCAAATATTTGTTGGCCCAGTCTTGATGTTTCAACTTATGTGTCTTGGTCATCGGGTTTCAGCCTCCCATACCACCACCATGTCTCTGAACACTGAACGCCTTGTACTGTATCTCTGGGCACTCCACGGAGGTTGCGGTTATGGAATATGACAGTCATTAGCGCATCAAACGTGGTCGTAGAGATTGCGACTGCAACCAGGCCTATGCTGCAGGGGAACCTGCCGACTCCAAGCACCTACGTCAGGTAGATGTGTGTCCGAGGAAGGATATTCAGCTGAAGTGTATTGTGGCACAGAGACCCATCATATTTCTGCAGTGCAATACATGACACAGGCCAATTAGAGACAGTCAGCAGATGTTGCCATGTGACGTCAACATCGCATTGCAGTGATATCATGCGCCGGCTACAGTGGAGAATGCTGTGCATTGTGAGAGTGGGGAAAGGTGAGTTGAAGGTTTTTTATGCTTTAAAGAACAGCAACAGAAGGTGGACATATCTACCAGTAAGGAACTCGGAATGTGGGACACATATACCAGGGTGAGTGACATAAAAACCAGGATGTGGGACATATATATCAAATTCAGGGACATAAATAATATATATATATATATATATATATATATATATATATATATATATATATATATATATATTTTTATATATATATATATATATATATATATATATATACAGTACAGACCAAAAATTTGGACACACCTTCTCATTCAAAGAGTTTTCTTTATTTTCATGACTAAAAATTGTAGATTCACATTGAAGACATCAAAACTATGAATGAAAACATGTGTAATGAAATACTTAAAAAAGTGTGAAACAACTGAAAATGTGACTTATATTCTAGGTTCTTCAAAGTAGCCACTTTTTGCTTTGATTACTGCTTTGCACACTCTTGGCATTCTCTTGATGAGTTTCAAGAGGTAGTCACCGGAAATGGTCTTCCAACAGTCTTGAAGGAGTTTCCAGAGATGCTTAGCACTTGTTGGCCCTTTTGCCTTCACTCTGCGGTCCAGCTCACCCAAAACCATCTCGATTGGGTTCAGGTCTGGTGACTGTGGAGACCAGGTGATCTGGAGTAGCATCCCATCAGTCTCCTTCTTAGTCAAATAGCCCTTACACAGCCTGGAGGTGTGTTTGGGGTCATTGGCCTGTTGAAAATGAAATAATGATCCAACTAAATGCAAACCGGATGGAATAGCATGCCGCTGCACGATGCTGTGGTAGCCATGCTGGTTTAGTATGCCTTCAATTTTCAATAAATCCCCAACAGTGTCACCAGCAAAGCACCCCCACACCATCACACCTCTTCCTCCATGCATCACGGTGGGAACCAGGCATGTAGAGTCCATCCGTTCACCTTTTCTACAAAGACATGGTGGTTGGATCCAAAGATCTCAAATTTGGACTAATCCCATCAAAGTACAGATTTCCACTGGTCTAATGTCCATTCCTTGTGTTCTTTAGCCCAAACAAGTCTCTTCTGCTTGTTGCCTGTCCTTAGCAGTGGTTTCATAGCAGCCATTTTACCATGAAGGTCTGCTGCACAAAGTCTCCTCTTAATAGTTGCTCTAGAGATGAGAAGGTGTGTCCAAACTTTTGGTCTGTACTGTATGTATATATATATATATATATATATATATATATATATAAAATATATATATGGCATATAATTAGCTCTGCAGGTTCTTTTCATGTCACTACATTGTTACTGTTTTGCTTCTGGTGTTTGAAAAATCTTTTTCTTCCTGTATACTATAAATTACAACCTGTTCTCACATTCCATAATAGCTCAGGGTGTTATTAGGTTGATTTCCAACTGAAAGTCACTGGTTTTAATAGAGGGGTAGCCATGAAGACGTTTTCCCAAGAAAAGAGAGACAGCATCTCAGCCAAGAAAATTACCAAACTGCATCATGTGAGTGCTACGGCAATTCAAAAAATAAGAAATGAAGTCCGCTCATCCATTCTAAAGCCAAGAGGTGGACATAGAGGCAAAATATCTGAGTCAACAAGTTGACTAATCATAAGGTCTATCAGTTCTGATGTGACAAATATGGCAGTGGAGGTGGCTCATATGCTTCATAATAGCGAGATCACAGACATCCATGCAAGCACTGTGCAATACACGTTACACAAGTCTGAAATGGTGGCCCGAAAAAAGGGTGAAGAATCCTCAACTTGAATATCATTATTAGAAGCGTTGGCACAAGTTTGCAAAGAAGTACAAAAAATGGATAGAAGATTTGAAACGGGTGATTTGAAGAGATGAAATGATAGTCAATAGACTTGGACTCTGATTGGTGTAAATAGGTCTTGAAAAAAGAAGGGGAAAAGAGCCTAACAGAACGGGAATATGAAGGAACTGTCAGGTTCAGTGGAGGAAGCCTGATGATATGGGGTTGTTTCACAGCCAAAGGCGTTGGATTCTCGATCAGATGGTGATTGATGGGGGTCTCAATGCTGAGCTATATGTGAGTATCCTATAAGATGAGTTACTTCATACACTCAAGTACTAAGGGTATGAAAAGGATGACACAGTGTTCCAGCAGGACAACGACCCAAAGCATACGTTAATATTGAAGAAGAAATTGATCAATGACAATGAAGTAGTGATGCTGAATTGGCCCCCACAGTCCCTAAACTTCAACCCAATCTATAATTTATGAGTAGATTTGAAGAAAAAAGTTGTATACACACAAGTGAGTCGACCACTATGCACCAATATTGGGAACATGTAGAAGATACCTGGGATCAGATCTTGGATGAGACATGCTTGAAGCAGATTGAGACGATTCAAAGAGCAATAGAAAGCAGGTTGATATACCGCGCCAAACCACAGGAGTCCAGATGTTGTTAGTAAATCCCTTTTTATTTATTTTCACAGGTCTATGCGTTTCAGGGACATAACGCGTAGACCTGTGAAAATAAAGAAAAAGGGATTTACTAACAACATCTGGACTCCTGTGGTTTGGCGCGGTATATCAGCCTGCTTTCTATTGCTCTTTGAATCGTCTCTTCACCGCGGGACCGCTGCCTCCCACACCATCTCCTCGTGATTTACATGCTCAAAAGGGGTTGTGACTGGCACAACCGCACCAGGTGAGTGTTCCTACCAGCATTCACTCCCACGTGTTTTACCGGGTAAGACCCTATTTGCACCTTATCTTTTCACAGCTATCTCATCTACTGAAGCAGATTGAGAGCATGCCCAGAAGGCATGTATTGAAACCCAAAGTTGGATTTATAAAATATTTAGAAAATAATAAAAATTAAAATTTAGATTTAAAAATCAAAGCAGTAACAATGCAGTGACACGACAAGAATTTGCATAACTGATCATATACTAAATAGTTGCAAGTCAAATTCATGTATGAGCTAGCCAAGATAATTATCTATAAAATGATGGTAGTCTCACATTCAAAGTTGTAGTGGATGGCAAGATATGGAGTCTGAAAGTCAAAAGTTCAAACCATTGTTATCCTTTTGCTTGTCACTGTTTACAGTATATCAGGATTGGGCACAAATATAGCCGGGTAGGCAAAACATATACCAAGATGGGAGAACTATATATCATGATGGGAGAGATATATACCAAATCGGAGACAAACTGTATATTCCAGAATGTGGGGACATATTTACCTGGATCTGGGACATATATAACAGTTTGGGGGACACATATGCTAGGATGGGGGAAATATATACCAGCATGGTACCAGGATGGGAGACAAATACACTGACGATCAAAAGGAAAACAATGTTTTGAATTTTTGACTTTCAGGGTCTATATCTCACCATTCACTACAGCTTTGAGCTTCATGAGCTAGCATCATTTTATAGACAATCATCTTGGCTATCTCATACATAAATTTGACTTGCAAATATTTAGCATTTGGTTAATTATGCAGATTCTTGACGTGTCATTGCATTTTTACTGTTTTCCTCTTAAAAATCTAAATTTAAATTTGTATTATTTGGTTTGCATTTTGTAAATCTACCTTTGGCTTTCAACACTGCCTTTGGGCATGGTCTTGATTAGATTCAAGCATGTCTCATCCAAAATCTGATCCCAGGTCTCTTCTACATGTTCCAAATGTTCTAGCATACTACTGGTCAACTCACTGGGTATGTGTACAGTTTTTCTTCAACTCTACCCAAAAGTGTTCACTTGGATTGGTGTATGGGCACAGTGGGGGAAAATCCAGCACTTCTACTTCATTGTCATTAAACCATTTCATCACCAGTCTTGACATATGCTCCAAGTCATTGTCCTGCTAGCACGCTATGTCATCCTTTTCAGACCCATAGTAGTCAAGTTTACAAAGTAACTCATCTTGTAGGATACTCATATAGGTCAGCAGTGAGACCACTATCAATCTTGGGCAAGCATCCAACGCCTTTTGGTTATGAAACTATCACAAGGTGTTTGACTCTGTACTTGTCAAGTGTCATGATGGCATCTGACGCTGTTCACACTGCAGAATCTAACACTCCACACTATGCCTCCTCTGGTGCTTTTGAGTTGCACAGATAGGCTCGGGCGTTAACCAGCTGTGTGCTCATTAGTGATCGGATTTGCAGAAGTTAATCTCTCCTAGCCTGCTGGTTACATTTTGGATCACGTGACCAGAACTGTGTGCTAACAGAGGGAGGAGTATGGTGTACATGACAAACTGGTGGACTGTGAGGGAGTTGTAGGTGGAGATGTTATGGTGGATTGGGAAACATGTGATGCACTTAGTGTCTTAGATTGGTCAAAAACACCAGACATGTCCACTTCCATAACAGGTGACGAGCTGTTACTTACCCCGACTTTAGCATGTAAACAAGTGGAAGTTCTGTGGCCGGAGACCTGTGTGAGATCACTTGACGGAGAAGGAAGAAGCAGCAGAAGCAGTTGAGGGGAAGGCCGGTGGTTGGGGATGCCCGCTAGGCTGCATTTTAGCACAATAAGATTACCAGACTAACGTATGTTATTAGAGCATGTGCTGGTTCATGCATGTAGTAGTCAAATTATTGGAATTTTTGCCTCTACTGAGTCATTGTTTACAAACTTGGCAGACAACAAAAGTTGAGTCATCGTTTGTGGTTTCAAAAAAGGCCCAGGCTGGACAACCATTCTTGTGAATTGCAGACCCACGTCTGCTGCTAGCCACAGCCAAAATTGTGACTGAGGATGCAGTTCTTGTTGTGGGTTCATCACTATGTGTTTGTGCGGGAATTGGAAACATACCTCCTCATCTTCCTCCTCCTCCACCACCTCCTTTGCTGAGCTACTCAGCTGAGTGCCTCAGGGTTCACACCAAGTGAGATCTCCAACCTCATTATCATCCTCTCTGTCATCCCACTCATCACCCTGACTGTCACCGTCCTCTTCCTACCCTGACACCACAGTACTGTATGGGTGTGCCTCTGGTATCTGAATGTCATCATCATCATCACCTCCACCGCCGGAGCTTAATCTTTGTTGACAAGGGTCTGGATTCTGTTTGGACCCTACTTAGTATGTCCTTGTATGGCGCCCCTGAGGCTTCATCGCCACATTGGTACTGCACCTCAACCAGAGGTGTGGTATTTCATCTCGGGTAAGGATGAGGTCAACACCGGTTCACACAGGGCATGACACCCAGGCTCAGAAACACCTCATCAGACATGGCAAGGGCGTAAATATACCTGCAGCCAGGCTGGGGGGGTGGAGTCTTAGGAGTGGGATCACGATAGTACAAAGTGGGAACACAGTGTGAAGTGTGGAGTTCAGTCAGCAGTAGAGAAGCAGTAGAGGAGCAGGAACCGCTCGGCCTGGGCACAGACAGAAGGGGTCCTAGAGACCGTGGGAGCTAAACTTCCGTGGCCTTGTTCCACATATAATCTACGGGTGGAAGGACTTGGATGCAACATGGGGACTGGTCCCTAGGCTAGAGGAGTATAACCTACGGGCTTCACTAGCAAAACCAGTGGCTGAGGTGGCTGAGGTGGCTGCATGCACCAAAGCTACCACTGCACACAAATTCACTGGAAGGTGACCATCAATGACCAAAGGGATAAAACTTCACACCACCCCACAGAGTTCATGGGCACTGATACAGGGTTCAGTGAGCGATGGCGCAAGCAGGAGGGAGAAGCAAGCGCAGGAGTCAGCCAGGAAAGGGTACACTTTAGAAAAGTGCACTGAACTCAACCTCTGAACTACCCAGGATTGGCTGGAGACCATCACAGTGAATCCCGGCATTCCAAAAGTGGTCCCTGGCATGTGTGTAACCAGCTACAGTGAGTAAACACCTTGAGACTGCACCCCTGTGTCGCTCCATTATTTGCCTGCGCCCGCCATCATAGACTACTACTAGCACCACCATCCGCCCTCGGGCCCAGCTCTACCTGTGGAGAGCTACACCATCTAAGCTGTATCACCATCTGTCCCAGAGGCCCCCATCCCGCAGCGGCGGCACTACCACTTGCCGCATACCACAGGTGACATCACAAACTACCATCCCCATCATCCATCAATCCACCAGGCCCCTTTTGATTGACACTGCCATGATCCCGGAACCAGGCCACGCCACCGTGGCGCCCCAGAGCCAGAACCGCCACCCGGTAATGAGTCTCCCCACGGCCCCAGTGAGGGCGTGTCACGTGGATCTAACTGACAGATTATGGGCATCAAAGCAGATGCTTTCCTCCTCTTGAGTCTGGGAATCTTTGGAGCAGACCTCTGATGCCCATGAAATAGAAACTGTGAAAAGCTCTGCAGACTTGCACTTATGAGGTTCCCCACAATTAGTTGGGCAGTTGGAGGGTTGGGATGGGGGGAAACAAGGGTAATTGGGATGCCACCTCTGAGTACTGGACTGTGTGTAAAGTTGAGGTGGAGGTAAGATGAGGAGAGGCCACTTGATGCAGCACTTGCCATCTGTCGCGGGCGGAGGAGTGGGAACGCTGCTCGTCTGGAATCGCTGCCGCTCGGGTCCGGTGCTTCTGCTCCTCGGTGGCTCGAGCACAGGGCCGGACCCGGGGCTCGAGCAGCGCCTCCTCGCCCACGAGTAAAAAGGGGAGGTTTTTGGTGGGTATTTGGGATGTTGGTCGTGACGCCACTCACGAGTTGTGGTGATGGTGGGCACCACCGCTGTTGGTGACGGGGGATCCCGAGAGCGATGGCGGAGAGCAGCTAAGGTGTTGACCCCTCCATGGGTAGGGGCTGTTCGTCCCGGGGCCCCAGTTGGGGAGTAGGGAGGAGGTATAGGTGCAGGTGCCGAGGCGGGAAGGCAGCGTGGGCGCGGGTGCAACGTTGCGGTGCAGCGCGGTGCCGGATGGTACTGTTGTACTCACTCAGACACAGAAGGACAGAGTCTCTGGTAATGGATGGACGGGGCCCACAGCCGACTGCGGTGTTCTCACTCTCCCCGGATGGGTCGATGGTGGCTGTCGTTTTCCTGCACCTGTGTAAGTGTATTTGACTCCTATGGCTTCCCACGGGTAGTCCGCTCCCCGGCGTGTACGTGTCGGGAGAGCCCGTTTGCCCGCAGGCGCTGGCCCTTGGATCTCTGGCCCTTGGCGGTGGCACTTATCCGGACGGGTTGGGCTGTTGCCTTCTGACGGGACTTAGGTGGGAATGAACCCCTGAGGGTCAGACCGCAATCAGATAATTTGACCTTTTCGGCGGCTCCTAGCCTAGACTGGGTCTGAGTACCCTGCCTTGGTGCTTGGCTTCAATCTGCTCCCCGGTTCGGTACCGGCGGGCCACCGCCCGACCCTGGTCCCACGGTTCCGCTGACCTACACCAACTCCTGCAGACGGCCACCACTGTCTGCCGACCTTGCTAAACGTGCCTGGGCTCCAACCCAGACATCAACAGTTTTCACTCCTCTCACTTTCACTGCCTGCCACAATCTACTGTCTTTTCCCGCCTGCAGGCCTGTGAACTCCTTGGTGGGTGGGGTCAACCACCTGGCTCCGTCCCACTTGGTGTGGACATCAAGCCTGTAGGGTGGCAACAAGGATTTGATTGACTGGTGTCACCTACCCAGGGGAGGGGTGTGTGTGTGTGTAATGTTAGTGTACTGTGACCCCTCGGGGTCCAGGGCGACACACATCCACTGTAGAACATGCTCTTTCTAGCCTTCATCTACAACTAATACTGCTGTACTGCTGACAAGGAAAGGGATTGGAGTAGGCAATCCAGTAACAGATGTTGTCATTTATGTTTGGCTAGGACAAGTCGGTGTTTGTTCAGTAGCGTGTAGAGAAATTTTAGCATCTACCCCACGTACACCTCAAACACCACGCTTATTCCACCTTGATCTTGGGATTTCCCACGCATGTTTGATATACCCTTTCTCTCTTTTAAGCAGCTGTTTCACAACCCTAGTCCCACACCTGTCAGTCACCTATTACTAAATTAACAATAACTAGTTAAGTGATTAAATGACTATTTTGACCTGGAGCACAGCTATGGACCAATTTAGATACAGAAAGAGCAATTTGTTGCTGGAACACAGATGTGGCCCTAATTAGATGCAGGAATAGCAATTTTCAGCTGGGACACAGATGTGACTCTATTTAGATTACAAGTAGAACGTCTCCGAGTTAGCAACTGCTACTCCCTGGTGTCCACTTTTAAGACCCCATTAACTGAGGGCCAGGCGAAAGGGCCCACAATGCAATAGTGAACAAGCTCCATCACACAGCTATCCCAATTGGTTCTAGAAGCTAATATCCCTTTGGGTGGGACAGAACAGTAATGTGAAGGACTATTTCACTTTGCTGAGCAGGCTACTGAAATTAAGTGGGAGAATGAGGAAGGTCAGAGTAACATTGGAAACATCGGAGCCAATGAAGTAGTCTGTGTCTTAATTTAAAAGTATGGTGAACTGTGTGGCCCCTATAATGTTAAAGAAGAAGAGTGCCCATAATATACCTCCTCTACAAGTGTTATGTGATTTTCCAGCCGAGGACTGTTTGTTGAGAAACTAGACTCCGTACCTGAATTATCCCTGAAAGTAGGTAACAAAAATAAATTCCTTTGCACTGTGGAGGTTGCCAGGGTATGGACTGACCATGAAAGGCTGCGCAGCAGCTGATATTTGCCCTCTCTCGCGACTACTGTCCCGCTCCATCCAACACTTCTGCAAAAGAACTTGCACAGCAAATCTTGAAACCCCAATTTTTTTTTAAACCTTTGCCTGGGAGAGATCTAACTGATACAGTATAATCACTTTATAGCAGAGTTTACTGTTCTTCACACTTCGCTTTTGTTTCTGTGAATTACTGCAATTTAACGTACACATGAAAATTATCATTGTCACCTGACTAGAATAATTGATTACTCATACACCTAACTATAATTTTACAAAATTCTTTCCATTTTGCAAGTTTACATAGACAAATTAATGCTTTAATGCTGTTTTAAAAGGAAAATGTAAACGTGTCCAAGGCAGTAGCCAGTGACGAGCGTTGCATTTTCTGCCCTGGTATGCTACATAAAATCGTGTTGTGTGTGGGAACATAACCTATTTGTGTCTGTACCTCCAGATCGGTGACCATTTTCCTGTCATCTGCTGCACATAGTGCAGTACTGCTACATCTTGCATTCACAGTAACGAGTCTAAACCCGTTTTTAAAAACTCCAATTTCTTTATATTCCAGTGAATTTAAGTACAGGATTAGTGATGAGCGAG